>NW_018485457.1:0-5306 GCF_002113885.1 Mizuhopecten yessoensis
TCAGAATAAGTTGTTTAAAGTAAAATATTGACGCCGGACGGACGGAAGACAGACGGACGGCGGACGCCGTACCACGGCATAAGCTCACTTGGCCCTTTGGGCCAGGTGAGCTTAATATACCATACCATCGACAGACTCTAAACAAATTTTAAGAAATTTTAATGATATTCTATCTTCACAGAGTGAGAAAATAATCACAATCTTCAGAAAACGAGAAAGTGAACAAGGCTTGGCATATGGAGTGTACATTCTATTCTATGACCTTGACTTTGGAGTGAAAATGGTGATATTTGTATAGCTCAAATGTCCACAAGATATGTCTAAGGCAACCTACATGCAAAGTTTCATGAAATTCTGTTTATAATTGCAGCTGCTTCAGTGATTAGAAGGCATTTTCTATACATTTTGATTTTCAGTTAAAGTGACCTTGACCTTGGACCAGTAAAGATTATGCTGGAAGTTTAAAAGGCTGTGGGTGAGTGTGCAGCTTATCTCTGCCAATTAATTTAGAACATTAACAAGCCAAATTTGACCAATATACCTCCAGCAATGCTTGAGAAGAAGTATCTTAAAGAAAACGATGACGACATAAATGCTGCACTGCGAACAGCATAACTATGATGTTTTGCAGTGGAACTGTGCTCCACTTCCATATGAAGGCTAAATTGTTAACAGCTCCTTAAATTTGCCCAAAACATTATTGATGGTTGGTATATTGCGTAATTTTTGTATCAGCTGAAGGACTTCACAGTAAGTTTCTACATGTATATGAACTTGAAATTAAAATTCCCAGTTAAGTCAACGTACAGACCAGACTTAAAATCATGAAATCACATGAACAATAAACCAATTTTGTATCATTGTACATAAATAAGAAAAAATACATATGCAAAATCAAACCTTATAAATGAATCTCAATATTTAAAACAGATATTGCTTGGAGAAAAGATCATTGAAAAAATATGTGTAAGCAATTCTACAAAGTAAAGGTATCAATATTTTGACAGACAGAACAAATTTTAAAATTTCGATTTATATTAGCTTTTCAAAATCCAAATATTAAAGGTATTCCTCTAGTTTGCCGATTCATGAAATATGAACACATTTAAAGGAGTTTCTATGGTAACATACCTATTCCTGTGACACTAAGATAAGCAGACATGTCCCTCATACCAAACTGGTTCTGGACCACACATGTATACCGTCCCTCATCACCAATCTTCAAATCTGTGGACAGAGAAATCACAAGTGTAATACAACATGATTATAGATAATGACAGAAGGTCAAATATGTTTATTATAGTTCCCTATAGACAATATTTGTCTTTTAGTTTGATGTACATGATTAATCCTTAGTTAAAGGATAAAAATTGACTGTAAAGAAACTAGATAGGCATGGACTTACTAAAACTGTTGAACTGTGCAAGTTCCATAAGTCTTTTGAAACAGAACTAGAATATCATCCTGTGATTTTCAGACACAATGTATATTGCAACAAAAACCTGTTAACTACCATCTGATATAAAATCAAAGTTGTACTTGATACTTTGATATTCAGTTTGAAAATATTAAATCAGTATGTTTCACTGGCCTTACAATCAGTATGTTTTATTTATCTGGTATGTGGGATTTATGTCTGGGAGTGGCTGAAAAATAGCGCTGTTCCTAGCGCTGTTCCTAATACAAATTGTTGAGGACAATTAACATTAGATACTATACACCGGGAAATTTTCGCCACAGTTTTAATATCGTCTCTTTTGTCCTCCACAATGAGGGCTAATTTATCAAGATAGCGAATATTCATTAGTGCACAATATACAGTATATAGTAACCACATGTGTATGGCAAATTAACACTTAGAGAGAAATCAGGTTTTATCAGCGAAGGGGAAATATTTGACAGGGTGAAAGTTTTGGTATACAGTACATTCCATTTCAATCCCTAATACACTGTAAACCTTACTTCTGATAAACAGAGAGCCTTCTGGGAGCTGAATAAATCTTCCCCCATATGCAATAATGGTGCCATCCTCATTCCTCCAGTAGATCTTTGGGGGAGGGTTTCCAGTAGCCTCACAGCTTATGGTGACATTGGTCCCTATGTCTGCTCCAAGATTAGAAGGCTGGGTGGTGATACGGGGCTCAGCTACAACACAACATGTTTTTTCTACAATAAGATTCATCAGTTTGGAATTGTGTTATAACAAAGTTTTACTCTATACACAAACAATGTACATACCAAGCATGTCGCAACGTTTCAAGACTGACTTTGTGCTATGACTGAGTGAGTTATTTGTATTGTTTACCTGTATAACGATGAGACGAAATTGTATATTTCATGTCAATCAACGCGGGACATTTTGCCTATCGATAGAGAGTATATATACACTGATCCAAATAGATACAACATATTTTACTGTTCTTAAATCCATCAACAGATTATCATTTAATCTTGATTTACATCCATATATTAATTCTGTGATGATAAATATGTAACAATGTATATAAAATTGAATTATTTCACAACTTATATTTATCACTCTTGTAGGCCCATTTGGATGTGCATGTAGGGTCTGAACGTTGGAGGAAACTCATGTGGTCTGTCAGGTGACCCATACTTTTTCACGTCCGATAGTGGGGTCAAACCCCGGCCCTCTTGTTAAAAGGCAAGAGCACCATCCAATGTATTATCTTCCCTAAATATATTTATTCTATGATGATTAATACACTACCCTTGTGTAACCATTGAATTTAATTTGAGATTTTGTATGACATTTTGAGGGCTGCATCTCATGCACATGAAAAAAACAACTGAATTAGGTGACAATTTTAATAGCAATTGTCAGGTTTTTGAAGAATTTAAGATTTTGCATGTTCATAATGACCTATTGACCTAACTCCCAAAACATTGCCTACTTACATCCAACTTCGAGTGTAACATCAGCAGAATCTGTGCCTGCCTCATTGGTGGCCACACAACGGTAATCGCCACCATCTTGCTCCTGTGTGCCAAGGATCATCAATACGCCATCAGTCGTGATGTTCACGTAGGACAGCTGTCGTAGCTGTAACAAAGAACAAATTCTGCCAAATGAAACCTGTATGTTGTAACAGTGACTAAAGGTGTATGTGTCTTATCTGATAACAAAGCCATCTGTAAGTTCTTCTTTCGAACATGACAATCTAACTTTATTCAGATTTAATTTCTAATTTCTAACTTCTGGGCAGCAAGTTTGATATAGTAGAAAAGTATAATCAAGATTGACATTCTGGAAAACAACTTTGTCAGTTTAGTATCTATATCAACTTTCCCTCCAGATATATATGTCATGCATAAGGATTTTGTTAATGTACTGTGGAGCATTGGTTTAAACATGGTTGATTTTACTGTCATTTGGGAACATTACAGCTCCAGTATTGCATTCTAAAAAGGAGCATTTGTTCTTATTTTCAAATCATCTATATATATAATGGTTAATAATAGTCCATCTCTCTTTAATGATCTCTCACCTACTGTTCACATGTCCCTAGTTAACCCAAATGCCCAAAGCTAAATAAATTTGGATTTTCTATCCAAGGACATTTCAGAAACATGAAACATTAGAACACACCTGGACATCTCCTCTGAACCATGTGATTGTGGGACTGGGTATACCATTGGCTGCACACACTAAGACTGCATTGTCACCACTAGCAACCAACACAAGTTCATCAGATCGGTATATCTGCGGTGCCTCTGTCACAGGAATGAACATAAACCATACATAATGTAATACATAATGTAACTATTTACGTATAAACTGCTCGATAAAATAGCTCCATGCAAAATTAATCTCGCTGCTCAATCAAGAAACACCATGGAAATTGACAATTTTTCTCACTGCTTAATCAAGGTACTCGCATGGTCCCATTGAAACTAAACTAGAAGTGAAGGCCATGATAACCTAAATATAGTGCATAGCACACATTGTGTTGGTAATGCAGACACACTTCACATTTTATTACAGTATCTTTTACAGTTTAAAAATGGTCCAAACAACATTTCACTATGAATTTTGCATTAACTTGACCTTTGACCCTGAGGTGAAGATCACAGTGACCTAATTGCAGCGCCAAAACTATTCTTACTGCTCATTTTTCAGTGTTTCAAGCTCATAAATGCATGTCAGAGAGTAACCATATACTGGATATATATTAAGATATGAAAAAAACTGTTTTCTACTTTTGAATTAACATTTTGATGGTAAAGCTAAGTAATGCAGGCCCTGTAAGGCTTTTAAAAGGGCTTGTCAGAAAACAGCATCAAACCACTTGGTCTGTCCCTATAATCATAAAAAACACCTCCATTCCATCTGTTACCCGCAAAATTGTTTGGAAACTGATAAAAGAAAGTAGCATCTATGGCTATGCACAGTACTCTCCCCTTACCTATATATGTAAGAATGGCTGTTACATTATCCTCTCCTGCCAAATTTTCGGCCAAACACTGGTACTGGCCCTGATCACCTAGGAACATATTGGCGAAGCTGATATGTGGACCATTAATCTGAATCCTTTCATTAGGAATCATAAGCTTGTTGTCACGAAGCCAGTAAAAACTGGGGACAGGAAAACCCTCCGCAGTACAGGTCAGGTTCACCGTCTGCCCCGTCTTAAAGGTCTTAACAGAAGGAGTCACCACAGTCTTAGGTGGTACTGAAAACAAAATAAAATAATAAGGTTTAAGGGGAAAACAAAGAATTTAAGAGACTTGGAAATTATGAGTGTTTCATGGACAAAATATTTGAAGAGACAAATAAAACTAAAAGTAACAAATACATTGGTTTGTTCAGTATTTTTTTCATGAATAAAAATTTCATTCAGGAATTGTCACTTCATGTATTAAATACATACAAATATAGGTTACACTGAAGATTAGTAATGAATGTGATTTACCTTGAACTCGGACATGTACAAGTGCCTCAGTGAATCCACCTTCATTGCCAGCCAGACACAGGTACCTTCCCTCATCCTCAAGTCCAATGTTTCTGAAACATTGAGAAACTCAAGAATACTTCCATCCTCACAACAAAAGGTAACAAACATCAGCTAAAGCCAGGTATCCATTCCCAGGTTACTTTCCAATCTTGAATACATGTGCAATATACTTGTGTGTTTTTTTCAAATAAGATGCTCACATCAAAACAATGATGAAAAAGATCATCACCAACAGCAATGTATCACCCTCCGTTTATACAAAACTTAGTCCCCTTTGCCCAAAGCTGCTCCAGGCCAAATTTGGATAAAATCTCTCCAATGGTACAGAAG
>NW_018485458.1:0-5307 GCF_002113885.1 Mizuhopecten yessoensis
AGAAACTTGATATATCCCTCAACCCCATACTTTAACTGTATAATAAAGTCCACGTTATCCTTTCACAGTGGTAATACTTCAATAAATGTTTTATCTATAGACACTTGCCAAATCACCACAGAAATACTTGCATAAGAAGAAGAAATTCCGCTAATATTTGGGTTGTTATATTGGAGGAGTGCCTGGACTGCATATACATATACATCAACAATCTTACATAATCTTTGGGATAGTGACATGCTCAGCAGTTACTTAGCAAACTCCCCGGTGTCGGCCATCAATAAGGGTTAGAATTTTAAAATTGTCCTCTCCCCCAAATAGCAAGATATAAATATCAGGTGAGTCATTTCTAAAAAAAAAATCGAAATGCATTACATCCTTTTTTTTCTTCTTGTTTTTATTTGTCTTTGTTGGCAGTTATTTAGCGTCTGTGTAATATAATGGCCGATTCATGGACGGTTGGACCACTTCTATAAGTATGCCATGTGTATATACCTGGGACGACTTGAAGTTTAATGGCTATTTTACTGCAGACAGATGAGACAAAAGTACAATTTCACAAGGAAGAACTGGTAAAAAGTGAACATCCATGTTTATCTGAATAAAATATCCTTGTCGAGTTACTGTATGCAATATGTCTGACTATATCTGTCGTACGGCCACTGAACTAAGGTTAACATTGGCGTTATATCTAAGTGTCTACTCTTATTGGCGCTATAACTAGGTTTCTAAGTTCATTGGCGTTATAACTAAGTTCATTGGCGTTAAAACTAAGTTTCTAAGTTCATTGGCGCTATTACTAAGTTTCTAAATTCATTGGCGTTATAACAAAGTGTATATGTTCATTGGCGTTATAACAAAGTTTCTATGTTCATAGGCGTTATAACAAAGTTTTTATGACCATTGGCGTTATAACTTAGTTTCCATGACCATTGGTGCTATAACTAAGTTTCTAAGTTCATAGGCGTTATAACAAAGTTTTAATGTCCATTGGCATTATAACTTAGTTTACATGACCATTGACGTTATAACAAAGTTGTTATGCTCATTTGCGTTGTAAGTAAGATTTATTATCATTGCCGTTTTACATTTGTACGTAAAGTTTCTTTGACCATTGGCGTTGTATTTAAGTTTCTATGTTCATTGTCGTTTCTATGATCTCTATATCGATAGACATCTAACTAAGGTTATGCGTCTTTCATTATTAGGGATAATAATACCACTCTGGAAATAAACCTTCTGTGAAAATCAAATTGAATAATCGCTTTAACAAAGGCGCAAAACATTCATACAGTAGGTTTTCTTGATGAACATGGAGACTTATTCCACTTGGTCGTTTTTACGGCATTTAAAATGTCCTTTTTTCCCGTGATTTCGTTTTCTAGGTCATGAAATATACATCCATTAGAATCGTAGTCCTTATCGTCAGAATCAATCAAATCAAACACCAAACATATTCATCAAATGACACTAAATATTTTTTACGGAAACAAAACGTGGCAACTTTTGCGTTTGTTTAATGATCGGTAAAACTTGTACCTTGTTAACATATATTTAGCGTCCAACAAAAACGCTTCTGTTTTTAGGAGTACGTAAAAAATTGAAGTCACCAAGCCTTTTCACAGAAATTCAACTGGTGCATGATTGGACCATACCCGAATTCGATCTACATAATTCAATAAATGGTACTATGGTACTATACTATGATATGTGTTTCAGATAACAGGTGAATGGAACGGCCTCATCCGGGCCCTTCTAGACCGGCAGGCCGACATGGTACTCACCGCACTCCAGATGACACCCAAACGGAACCAGCTGATCGAGTTCTCTATGCCTTACCTGGAGACTGGTACAACAATCGTCGTGTCCCTTCGGAAGGGCGCCATCTCTCCTACCGCCGTCCTAGGTAAAACTCCAGTTTTGTTTTCTTTTATTTATTTTTCGGAGAACATCAGTTGTCTTACTTTCATACTATAAAAAGGTTTATCCCCATTCAATATGGCGCCATCTTTTCGAACATCGTCTCGTGCGATACCCAGCCGTGTCCTTTATGACGGGCAGTTCACGAATCATCATTTTAAGTAAGATGACATATGTCTCTATCGAAGGGCGTCATTCCCAGTCATGTCCTTCTGAAGGACATAACGGCAACCACCACCGTCTAGGTAAACCAATCTCATGACCGTCTGAAAGGTCGCTGTCTCTCCAAATGACGCCTTCGGCAGGCCAAAATCAAGTTTCATCTGAAGGCTGACATCTCGCCCACTGCAGTGCTTCTTCTTATATCCCATAAACACATAAAACGTTCACTATTAAAAAAGAAGATTTTTGTTCAGTTATATAAAATGCATTAGGAATGCCAAGAATTCAATTTGATATGTTTTTCAAGATTTCCCGTTAGGTTATTGAGGGATACGTCACCCATATTATTTTAAGACTTCCCCATAGAGACAGAAACATTTTGGAAATATCAAAATAACTATTTAAAATATATACGGAAGGAATTACTAAATTTGAAAACAGCCCAAATAATAGTGAAATGAGAAAGGAATACAGACCCTTAAACGATAACCAATTATATCGCCCATTGCTAAAGGTTAAACGGCCAAAAAGGGGCAGTAACTCCAATGAAAAATAAAATACATGTACAATAATTATGTATCTTTGACATGACAAAAGCGCCATGTTAAGTGTTAAGTATAGCATACTAAGGACACCTTCCGAACACACTACGGTACGCCTGTATACAGCTCCTAGCTGTTCAATGTGTGATCGTGGTAATCTAACGGTAGCGCGCGGGCAGTTGTACAGATGTGGGGGATGATTGCATTAGGAAGATTGTAAATAATTAAATAAAACTGTCTTTTATTAATTTGATATTTTCAACTACATATCGGATACACATACATGATAATCTATGGAACAATTACCTTTGTTCTTAGTCGAAATATGTGTATTTGGTTCGTCATGTAAACAAAGCCGACAAGTAGATGGATCTACCATATGGGTACTATATTGCATCAATTTTAACACATGTAATAATATACAAGTCTGTACAAGACAAACAAATAATGCCTACGGATTATTTAGATGATATTTGTTCCCAAAAAAAATGAAAAGGTTAATCTTGGTTAAAAAATCTCTGAAGTGAGCAGATTCCAGCAAGGCTACCGGTGTAGTCGCATCATTACAGCACGTGTTTACTCGTGCAAAAATGCATACGAGCGCATTAGGAATATAGATTGCTTACCCACATTACGTTTTAAAGTGAAGCGATGTAAAAAGTATCCTAAGTTGAAGGAGCAATCTACCATTGATTTTGCCTTTTCATAGATTGAACAATGAAATTTGATGTTTGGTCGGTTAGGTGTTTATCGTCTGCAGTGATGATCTGATACAATTACTTGATAATGAATCTGACCTTTAACCTTTCTTTCTCAGAGCCGTATGACTACCCGTCCTGGTGTCTCATCCTTGTGTTCAGCGTACACTCCATTGGGGCGTCCATCTTTATATTCGAATGGCTGAGTCCGTGGGGACTAGATCAAGGCAACACACCTATGCGAGGTAACTACAGGTAAATTAGGGAACAAACAGACCATCCTAAAAAATAACAAAAAAATAAAAAAATGAAATATTGTACAAAAAACTTTGTCCTACGATTTTCTTCTTGGGGAATATTGGTAAAACACTTGACTTTATTTCAAATGTCATGTACGGTCCAAGACATGATGTCCGTCTTGATATTATCAAATGTGTAAGGTGTAATCAGGCATTTATCTTTAAAATATATAGGTATTTGACCAACGTGACATTTTATATAATGAAACAAGCGGTCCTGATACTGTAATAGCCATTGATGACCTCATTCAACGTGTAATATCCAGCAGTCCACAATACGTCACTATGTGGCAGAAACACGCGCCTTCTCATGATTAAAGCTCCTTCTAATAACTACGCTATTACTATTAATTTTAGCTATCATGGTTCTGAACACACACGCAAACGATAATTCTGAAAAGATGACAAACGTTATGAAGAAAACAGTCTCAGATTGATATATAGGACGGTAATATGTTCTAAGTAATTTCGGCCTAGTTCATGGTCCCAAAGATGCCAAACTGCTTAAATAGTCTATATACAGGCTATTAAATAACCACCACTGTATGAGGTCGGCTCGGTGTGGCTGTCCCCAAGGTCCTGGCATAGTCTGGCGTCTAATAGCACATGTCAGCATCTAATTAACCCAGCGCCAATGCTAGCCTTGGTTGTGATCCATTTAGAAAAAAAAGTATCGTCGATTAGTAGATATTATGAAGTAAGGGATCCATCAAGTTCTTTATATTCTTTCGTCATTCTGACTGATACTTAGCACGTAAGCATTGGGTAGACCAATAAACATGTCAATATGTATGTGATGGAATTGGAAATTATACCCTTTACTTTACACTACAGAGCATGCGTTCTCCCTGTTCCGTTCCTTCTGGTTGATATGGGCCATGCTGTTTGGAGCGTCCGTCTCGGCTGACAATCCACGAGGGTGCGCTAGCCGTTTCCTGGCCAACGTGTGGGCACTGTTCGCCCTGGTTTTCCTGGCAAGTTACACAGCTAACTTGGCCGCTTTTATGATCACCAAGGAAGTCTACTATGACCTGTCAGGCATCAAAGACTGGAGGGTGAGCTCTGTCGATACTCCATAGTGTACTTCATCGTGTCCATAGTCTACTGATATACTAGAGAAGGCTAAGCAGGGTCTGTCTATGATAGCAGGTGAATCGTGGACCCGATTGAAAACGAATATCAAAAAATAAATAGCTAGGGAAAAAATAAAAGGTTTTAGCAGACTCATATTTTGCACTATCATCTCTTGCCAACGTATATCATTTATAAATGTGAGATTGTGTCTATTTTTTATTGGTGAAAAATGAAACATGTTAAAAGAAATACTTGTTTTCCATAGTTAACGAATCCACACAGCCACAAACCGCCCTTCAAGTTCGCCACCGTCCCTAATGGGAGTACAGAGGAAAACCTGAGACAGAATCACCCAGAAATGTTCAGCTACATGAAAAAGTACAACCAGCCGTCAGTTCGGGAAGCCGTGAAAGCCTTGAAAAAAGGGTCAGTGACGCTAGTTAATGGCTGTCCCAGACATGCAGCATGTACAGTATGCATGTTGTAGAGGAGGTTTTATAACATGTGCCTAACAAAACCTTACATGTGTCTCCACGAAGGGATTCACTGCTGCGGCGGCGAAGTAGAACAGGCAAACACCTTGTTGTTCCTGTAGTCTCACAGCGTGAAGAC
>NW_018485459.1:0-5310 GCF_002113885.1 Mizuhopecten yessoensis
CTCATTCACCCCTGAAATTTCATTATGAACTATTCCAACCTTTGAGTTGGAGCAGTTCAAATGTGTCTAAGGGGGTGAATAAATTAAGGACTAATTATTCTAATAGAACCATTAATTACCAAATAAAACCATTGTTTAGAGAGAAAAATGGTGTTTTAGTTAATTATCATTCATAATCCGCCAGTAATCAGGGACAATTGCTTCCATACAGTTTTATCCACACATATCTTATAAGTAGAACAATTAGTAATGCCTACTACATCAAGTCCTGTATTAAGGAAACATGTATTGCCTCATTTTAGTTTTAACCCAATACTTGCGACATTCAATTCTGAAATACTGAAATATGGTTATAGCAATGATTGATGGAATTTTAAGCAGATTTTATATTTTAAAGACACAATATTCCAAATAAAACCAATTTTCACAATATTTCCATCCACAACATATTTTATAATTTCCATTGTTGATGAAGTGCAATACAACTTTTTTTTTAAGTGTCAATGTTGATATTAAAAAACATGTTAGAAAAAATAACAGTCTTGAAAAGAATTTAAAATAAGGATTGAAAATGATATCAAATTATCAAAAAATATATGTATGCCTCTATCAGTCACACATACAGATGGTGGTACATGTATTAATATTTGCCTTTTCCAGTGTTCACTTCATAACACAATTTTATAACCTCAATATTTCTCAAAGTTATGAGTGGGATAAAACCAAGGTCGAAGGTCAATGTCACAAGGTCATATTGTTTAACCGAGGTCAAAGGTCAGTGTCAATGTCATATTGTAAAAGTTGGTGAAAGTTTTTTGAAATTTCTATTTCTTCCAAATTAATTAATAGAATTCATATGCTTCCACTAATTACAAGATAAAAGATGCTGTAGGGACTGAAGGTCAAGGTCAATTGTCACCTTGACTGTTTGACATACAGAAGGTGTCTAGAGGCAGAATATCAGAGGTCAAGTTTACAAAGCTGCAAAAAAAAATCAAAAATATTCAAAATTGAGAATGGGATATCCCGATACTAAATACGCTTGTTTATCAAGACATAACAAAAATCTTAAATGTTTGAAGGTCAAAGGTCAAAGTCATTTAGATAAGGGTTTTTTTAAAACAAGAAATGTGTCATTAAGTATTAAATGCTTAGACTAAAGGTCATAAGGTTACCCTTAAGCTAAAGGTCATAAGGTCACTCTTAAAGGTCATTAGCCATGAGGTCAAAAACAATAACCCCAAATTTGGTACAACTTTCTTTCAGTTTAATAGTCTATTTTGGAATGTATTTTCCGAATGAAGCAACTACTTAAGAGAATTATTTTAATGATCTTTCTGATTGAAATATAGGTTAAATAGTCATGATCTTTTGGTGTTTCATGGGGCATTAACCTAACTAATCGAAAAAGTTTTATGAAATAGCAGTTTCATGTCTGTTTTTGCTTGTGAAGGTAAGATATATGGGTTGTAAAAATAACAGACAGTTGTATTTTGAGTTGCTTAATCATTTAATTAGCGTGAAATGATACATGCATGACAATTTCCCCAACATAAATCCCTTTAAAAAGAAAAAGTACACTTAAACTCCCAAGGGACATCATATACCAACAACATCTTTTTAAAAGCATCAAGCATCAATAAAAAAAACGCATCAATACTAAAGTCCATTTTCTGTAAGTTTTACTTGAAGGAAGTGTGGTATGCTTCTAATTCAATCATGCTTTCAAAAACATTAATTTAGATTGCTTGTTTTGATAGATGTTTTTAGATTTCAGTTTTGAAATATTGATGTACACTGGTACACAGTGGTATCGAAATATACTTTATTGAAATTTATTTGTAAAAATTTACAGCTTCTGGCCTTAAGATACTAATTCCTGTATCTGATGTGTTTCCTTTTGAAAGATTCAATAAAATACCATTACCGTTTGATAATTCTCGTAGATATGTCGACAGAAAAAGAAAGAAATTTGAGTGGTTTGGGTAAGGGCGGATCTAACTGCCTGGCCACTGTATTGAGTTTGTGAGGCGTGACGTATAAGGCCAGTTTATTTGCTCGGCCCCATTACAAGCAGACACCATCTTTGAACACTACAAGGCAGTAGGCTATACCTGTGGCATATCGTACCAGCACACTCGAGTATCTTCTGTAAGTTTCACGTTGTTGTGATCGTAAGTGGCGCTTCACAGATTATTGGCTTATATACTCTCACGTCAATTCTCTTTTACCTAATGCTGTACCTTAAAATCTGCCATGGTCGTTGGACTTGATTGAGCTATGATTCTAATTCTCACCTCATGTGGAACAGCTGATTAATCAATTCGTCTGTATTTTTACGTTTTATTTCTATATTGATTATTTACCTTATACTTATACGTTATTATATCTTGTGGAATTTTTTCTTCTATTTATTTTATGATTCATTTCCTATGAATTTTTTCCTTGAGTTGATTATCAATTTAAGCACTGTTGACAGTATTGCACAATTTTTAAATGCACTTTGTTCTTCAACATTTTAATCGTACTTGAATTATTATTTTTTTTGAAGTGATAAAACGGCTGGAAAATGACTATATATTTTTTTATTATTGTTGGTTAGGTTAATTGTTAATGTAATGCAGGGTTGTTTTGATTTTTTTTTTAAACATTTTGAAATTTAATGTATTATAGAATTTAACAGTATTAAGTCAAAATACATCACATTGGTATGCCTACATATATCTTACAGCATACAATATTGCTTTTAAAAATATTATTTATGTTATCAAAATTATTCGTGAAATAAATTGATGTAAATAATTATAAGGAAACCCCACTTTCTGCATTGAAAATTATCTAAATTAGAAATGGTATGATTTCTTCCTGTTAAGTAATAAAATCATGTCTATTAGTTTATAAATGAAAATAAAAAATTAACAACTAGCACTACTTCATGTCATTGAATTAAATCAAAAGTGTAATTGTTTAGTTAGTGAGATGTGAGAACATTTATCTTTTCATTGTTAATATCTCAGCTGTTATACCATGAAGTCTGGTTTAATTAAAGTATTAGTCGAATACTGTTTTAACTCCAGTTGAATATCATTGTATCTGGATCATTTTTGACTTTGTTCCAATCATCGTATTCGATGTTAACTAACTAGTACACCAAGATATGTCTGATTTGTTTGACTTAACAGAATTCTATAAAACAGATCAGGTTATCAATATGTTGCAATAACACCACAGTATTAAATATGAAATAATATTTCATGATATTAATAATATTGATAAAAATATGGATGTTTATCAGTTACATGTTTTGGTATCATCTGGAAAATTGTTACATTCTTGGCTTCTGTGTTATTATATATCCAAACAAATTTATCCGTAAACAGGAACAAAATTTGAAACAAGGATGTTATTTTTTGTCATCGGTATGAATATGCGGTAATACACAGAGGACAGTATACTGTTACGCTTTAAGAATTGCTGCAATTTATAGCGATATTTCTTTTGAGGAACAATGCACTCTGTTAGATCATTCTAATATTTCAATGAATTTTATAAAAATATAAACATCTTTTAATTTGGCTAAAAAATCATAAAGAAAATTACAAACAGTCTGTCTCAAAAAGTTTAATTTTACATGTTACATTTAACTAGTAAAACTGCGGGCAAAAATTGAAATGTGAGAAAATAATTTCAACAATGGTTTTTCATCAATTGTATATTTAGAAATTACCATATTTAAATAAATAATTTTAATGGTTTTCTGTTGAAGAATTGGAGTAAATATAAAATATAATTTTTATGGGAATTTACATTATTAATGTAAATGTCTCTAAAAGTGTTTCCCATTTTCCATTAATTTCATGCTGATTTCAACAGACGTTTTTGAAATGTTTTGCACTTTTGTTTATATATTGCTAGCATAAACTGTCAATCTAGATTAGGACAAGTGTTATTTTTGTCTTTTAAAAACATGAACAATCAGAAAGTATTTCTATTTTAAATTTAATTAAAATTAGAATCACGGCAAATTGAACTACTTAAGTATATTTTTCTTTTCAGTTGATCAGTATTGTAAATGTTTTATGACAATATCTTTTGAGTAGTATTTTCAATTTTTTAAGAATTAATTTATAATATTATATCATTTAGCTATTTAAGTTACATTATTGTTTATGAAACTTGTTCAAAATAAATTCTGATTAATTAACATAATTTCATATCACAAAATGGATATGCTTCAAGTGATAAAAGTTTAACAATCTTTATATAGTCATTAAAGAACATTAATTATGGTTAAAATTTGATAACTATTGAAATAGATTATGACAGTATTATATAATAAAATATGCTATTCTTGGTTTAATGTAAGTTTAAATCAATGTGATAATAAGATATTAATTCAATTTTAATTTAATTCAATTTTCCTTGATATTATTGCCCCCGAACTGAGCTGAAGATTAAGCAGAAATTATTTCAAATTACCAATGCCTTTTCATTATTTTACAGTATAAAATAAAATACTAGTAGCATTTATTTCTGATGGCTGGACTTGATGAACATTTGAATCTTAATTAATATACATGGACAGACTTGCATCACCAAATTAAAGTTTTTAAAATATTTTACTGGGTATATTCCCAAGAAACGTATGTTTTAAAATTAGTGTACGTCATTCTAAATTAATTTTTTTTGCCCATGATAATTTAAAAACAATAATGATACTGGACACAGGCAGTATGCCTACATACAGGGTATATACCCAGATCAACTATGCTGACATCCCGATGACAGATACGTTCATTATCGTCAATTTCAGGGTTATAAAGACTTTCGTTTGTCCCTAGTACTTATCTAGCCGAGTACTAGCCCTAGTACTTATCTAGCCGAGCTTCAATAATTTTGTGAGCCAATGTTTATAATATAACTAGCACTAAATGTAAACGCTATGTGTGTGATATATTTCTACTTGTACATAAAAATACAACTGGCAATAACAAATTGATGCGTCAAAAACAAAAACCGTACTGCATCGTAATAAATGTTTACACTTATAGATACTTATAGATACTTATAGATAGGTTTTTTCTGGTACAGTACCTAAATGTCCTTTTCATCAGACTCAAATACATAGATCCCGCTTGCGATTCGAGCCTTAAAGCCCTTGTATAGGACCCGCTGATTTGCGTCTGTCTGTCCTATTTTTTAAATGAGTTCAAAGGATTGTTTCAAATATGAATTCAATAAATAAAATCTTCAGAAATAATCTGATCTAATTCTTATTCCTGATCTTATTTCAAATTCTTGTAAATATGA
>NW_018485460.1:0-5319 GCF_002113885.1 Mizuhopecten yessoensis
GTTGACCTCGTGTGCTGTTTTTGAAATACATTGTTTTATAACATCGTGTCACTGTCAACATCAATACTGGTCGTGTATGCGAGAGTAAATTAAGCGAGAGCAAAGCGGAGTAAATGTAAATGTACTAGCAATGCATATAGTATTGAGTTCATTTGTGTTATTTGCGTGTGATGTGAGGCACATGTACTCACGATAATACTAGGCTATTGAGATGCCATATTGGTTTGATAGTTGACAGTAACACACAAATGTGTATTCATATACTACAACAGCGTGCAGTCAGATGGACAAATGTTATTACTTGACCTTAAGGGTTTACGAAACGCACTGCACTCTCTACACTGTACGGAGAGGATGCTGCGAAAATTCATAAACCTGAAATACCACATGTAAGATATTCTTATTTGACAGATTATGTCACCTGGTGGTTGGCATTGCCTGTCGAGATGGAATGAAGACATAAATAAACAATTGTAGACGATACAATGGTAATACAATTTTATGTACCAGTCAGGATGGAATAAAGACAAAAATGAATAATTGTAGACGACACAATGGCGCAAAAGAATAGAACAGAGAAATGTATATATGAAATCATCAATAGTGTCGATTTAGAATTCTAACATCATACGGACAACACTGGTCGCTGTTTGTTTTCTCGAACATATTGCTGTCACGGAAAAAGTAGGAATTCGCGAATATTCAATGGTTTCTAGTAGGTCGGTCCCTCCAAGTCAATACGTATATGCCATAAATGACAATCTAGTCGTTCTTCATTCTATAAATTATAACTATGCATTTATTTTCGTTTACAATATCTCCTAGCAACGCTTTCAACATTAGTTGAATGCTCTAATATTGGCATACGAAAATTAACACTTGCTTTAAAAAACGTCCCAAAGACCTTGATATCCCAGATATCAATAAACAACGTCTATAAATGTGACCGTTTTGGAAAAGAGATTATGAGCATAATATACCAAAAATTCTTTCAAAAAGGTTTTAAACGTGGTATTTGTTAAAACATCGCGTAGAATAATCGCTGTATTGTGCTTCGTCGTCGTTCAGTAAAACAGATATAAATAATCATTACAAGTGGCGCGGTATTTTCCGGCAGTGTGCAAGTTTACCCAACGTGTATATCAAGATTATTTCATAACTAAAGTCGATAAAAATGTTATCGGGAGAGATTTACCGAGGTAATAAAAATATAGTGTTTCGTTAGGGCCACGTGACGTGCTTGGTGCAGAAGTACTAGAACAAACAAGACAAGACAGTGCATATGGACTTGGATCTTGGTGATCCAGCTGTGAAAATCTTGGACAATAATTTAGCGATTTTGGCATATTGTAAAGTTCAAGAGCTACGTTAAATCGATGGGCAATTCGAAATGCAGGCCAACTGTACGTAGGTGGTTGTTTCCAAATTAATAATGGTAGTAATAATAAAATTGTTTGGTTTTTAAACAATGGAAGTATATCTTTCTTACCAGTTACATCCAGACGTTATTGCATGAAACAGTAATGCTTAATGTCAACAAGTTTGGGAATATGAATGTGAAGCCACTTAAATTTACGATATTGACATTGATGAACATTAGTCAATCAAGAACAATATCTATTGGTCAGAATGTTTGAATGTATTCGTGTTTTTTTTTTAAACCAAGCTAAACAACCCACACTAACATGCCGATATATCGTCTTTTCCTTTGGTAGCATAGTCAGCCGCGATTGTTGTCAATACTTGTTTCCATTTTATTTGAAAAAAGTTGAACAGCACAACCCTTGTTGGGGTACGTTGTCGATTGACGCACATAAAGCCGCTTGTCTAGCTGTTTAGTTCCAATCTCTAAGCATGTTGTTTTTCAGACTGTACTGTTCAATCCTTGCTACATTAACCAAATTGCTGTCGCTAGAAGCACATTAAGAACATTTCTTTTACATACCAACTCTAGACATTGTTTTCGAAAATGAATGTTTGAAGTAGGTCACCAGCAAAACAGTTTGATCAAAATATATGTGCGAGTTTTATCCGAGCTGTACTGCGTCACATCAGTCACGTACACCCATTCAGCGGCGGTCGCCTGCAGCAATCAACCTAAAAATGTATAATGAATAAAGAAAATGTTTTGAAACTTTACGCATTGTTTTGTTCAGAATGGGAAATGACCAAAAAGCAGGTAAATAGATCTTGAGTCCGATCCTTTTTCAATCTATACTGAGCAACTACTACATTGTAGCACTCATAACAAGCCTTTGTGCAGCATATATATGAACATCATGTTAAGCATAATATTCAGAAATTGCGTAACAGCTATGTATGCTTTTATAATGCAAAGCCACCACTTGTTGCTTTTGTTCAAAATTGATACAATTCGAAAATGCTAAAAAACGAGATAAAAACACACAATATCAATATTAAATCACTGTCTGTACTGGCTGACGCTGTACGTATGCATAAATGGACTACTCCTCAAACAAAACCTGTTCAGGATGTTTTCACAAAACGAAAGTCCTTGAAATTATGCAAATTTTATAAAAGGCCAGACGTCCTAAATACAACTGTATAAATGCAAAATGAATGACATTCAATTCAAATGTCGTTTGTGGTTAGTCTTATTTATTCTTTGCAACAAACCTCTAAATTAATGCATCACTGGGTGCTTTAAGGCAACAAGTACGTGTAAACAATACATATCTGTCTCATAATTTCAATATTTTTATCATTTACGTTATGTTCTTCCGTTTCTTGCTTTATAAATACACTGATGTGGACTGTGTTGGCGATGTGCCAAGGCATTATAACCATACAAGCACGTTTTCAACACGGATATTGAAATAGCTCGTAGAAAAGCAACCAGTTTCATTACAGGAGGTATATGCTACCTTTTCTGTGCTTGCTTTTACAAAAACATTCACGATAAAAAAAACCTGGTACAACTTGTTAACTTGCTTGGTCTAATTTGTTTGTGTTTTACGTGCTATTAATGAGCTATGGTCATTTAAGGACGAGCCGGGTTTTAATGGCGAAGGAAAACCTGAGTAATGGGACCAGCAATTAGCACGTAAGTCGAACCTACAACTCAGTAGTGGAGGGCTAGTAATCATAGATGGTCAGACGCCGAAAGCAGTCAGCCACTGTTCAAGTCCGCTTTTGTTGATTGGACATAAATTAATGATTTATTATGGCTAATACATCCGAAGCGATATAGCAGTTTTAATCAAATAGCAACACAAGAATTATATTGATGTATCGAGTAAAATATGAATTCAAAAACGAGGCATGTGTGTTCGGGCTAGTGAAAATTTGAAAGTTAATTTGACATTGTAAATCACATGTTCTCATTAAACATGTGAAAAATACCAATAAATAAGTCTAAAAAGGTTTCATTTCAACATGTGTGAACATTTTGACCGACACATGTTAAAACAGAAGTTGTATAATTACAATAAGTCCTTTTGATATTATAAAAAGTTTTGACATTTTGACATTTCAATTAAATAAACTATAACACAAACCCGTTTCATGTTGCGTAACCTGGTACATTTAGCACATTGATACGTCTGAAGTTATAAATACAGGTAATATGCTTGTGTTCTCAATGAAAAACACGTCCTTATTGATAGCTCGATAATTCAATAAATGTTGCCAAACAACAATCTAACTTCTTTATAACGGAATTGAAGTATTCTTTTTATCGATTTCTGTCATTTTGCATAGCACCACAAAGAATTCCATGATGCAATAACTATTTTTAAGAAGTCAATATATTTCGTATGTGGAACAGACACTATCACTATAGCGTAGATTAAGACAAGTACAAAGCGTGGGTATGTCAATGTGCTGTATAGTATGTTACCATTCTCTTTCACAATGTTGACATTTATTTAGCCAAAATGTTATTTGAAGGTTAATGTACAAACAAACCTGTCATTTGATTGTTCTAATTAAGGCGTACCCCTCATTTCACTTCATGTAATAGATAACGTACGTGCATTATTTCAGATTTTTAAAAAAATCCGGAAATTCTTAACTTCAAAATGTAAGTTTCATTGTTCTGATTTATACTTCCAGAATTATGTTTTACGAAACGAATACTATAATTGTGCTACGACAGTATCTTTATGACTTGTGAATATGTGTTCGCTATTTTATATTATGATACAAGGCCCTAAATGGAAAAAAAGCTCCTCATTTTTTCCAGGAACTTTTCTTGTCACTCTTATACAGCCGTTACCATATCTGCGGTTGGAGACAGAATCCTAATTAAGTGTTCGAAAACTCTGTATTAAGACCAACGAAATCGATGTTTAGGAAAAGTGTCTACAACTTTGTGTAATAGTTTACCATTTGCTACCAGATGTAAAAACGACCTGCACGATTATTGCACAGTGTATAAAAGGGCGCTGTGTAAATATTGTGTATTATCATTACTGTTATTATTACACCTAGGTCACATTAGAATAAACGGGGAAACATTACTTAACAAAAGATATCTAATAAGAGGCACGTTACAATACAAATAATAATGAAGAAACAAGATAGATTTGGTAGAAGAGGCAAAACGGAGGTCGTAGTTCATATGTTGGTTTGAAAACGACTTGCTTAAATGACAATTCGACACTCGAGGATGTGTCATCAACAATGTTTTATTTGTTGACCTCTGCTTTCATAAACGTGTGACCGCCTGTTGTTTTGTTTGGTTAGGTTCACAGGGTAAAGCGTCCCTATTTTATAAACAGTCAATGTCCTTTTAGGACGTGTTTCGAGGTGTACAATGTATGCGTGTGTGCAGTTTGTTGTTTGTCCATCTGGGTGTTTCCCACTATTTCCCACTATTATTTCTCAGTAGATACACATTCACTAAACGAAATAATTACCAAGTAAAATAAAAATATGTTCAGTTTATATTGACAGTTGTAAAAAGAAATTTTATATCTAGGTACGACATTATCAGAAATAGCACAAACCAACGTCCCGTAAACGTTTAGCTATACAGGTCAGTTGCGAATAATCAGTAAAGCAGTCATTCGTTTACGCATGCACAGATGCATTGGGTTGCGTCGGTAAACAAAATCCTATCAACAGTGGAAAAGTATTGTCGTGTGACTGTTTAAACGTTAATCGAACAAACTTCATTACACTATAACAAAAACGTAACCGTACCCTAAACTGAATCGGCTTAGGCAACGGGTTGCTAGTTCCTAATGATTCCTAACGACTGGGCCTTGTTGAAGTATCATACTTTTTCGCCAATGAGCAGGTCTTTTCTTTTGAAACCTCTGCTTTATCGACAATATCCGCTATGTAAGTTAGGTT
>NW_018485461.1:0-5320 GCF_002113885.1 Mizuhopecten yessoensis
TTTTTTGTAAAATGAATTGTCATTTTATTTCAATAACCTTGACTGTAATCTCTGTTTGGTTTGTTTGTGTTTTATGTCCTGTTAACAGCAAGGTCATTCAAAAACCTGCCAGGTTTTGTTGGTGGAGGAAAGCTGAATTTTCGGAGAAAAACACAGACCTACGGCCAGTACCTGGCGTCACTGCCACACGTAGGCCTCGAACCTGCGATCCAGTGGTGGAGGGCTATATAGTGGTAGCAGAATGTCAGACGCCTTAACCATTTGGCCACCGCAACCCACCCCCTCACTCCCCCCCTGTAATCACCGATAAGGCCAACAATTATAGGATAGGTAGCTATAGGTAAGCAATTTTTTCATTTTTGAAAATATTTTTTTCTATGCTTCGATAGAGCATGATCGAGTTCTGACTCTACCAGTGCATATCACTAAATGCCAATAAAAACTTGAGGGTAGGCACAAAAATCTAGGGTAGGTAGGATTAGCGGAAACACAAATATTTTTTCATTTGGCCTAAGGATAATGAACATTTACTTCTACAGCCTACTGACATATCACTCTTACAAGACCTGATCATATAGTTTCATACTCGATTACAAATACTAATTACCGTAACGACCTCCGTACGCAATACTCATAGCAGCTCTTATCTTTCTTCACATTTGTCATTCAAATTTTTCACTTTCAGCGTTCAGTTACAACACTTTCAGCTTTCAGAACAATGCATTTCAGGTAAGTGTTCAGAAAAAATCAATTCAAAGCAATATCTTATAGGTTATAATCAAGAGATACTGTTTCAGCTAGGGTTCGACAGCTTGTCTAAAACAAATTCAACAAAACAAACAAAATTTAAAATACATGGATGTGCTCAAAACAGTTTTGGAAAATTTGCAATTGTTTGTATTCATATACAATGTAGATAGAAAGGGAAAAACACAGATTTGTTTTAATTTAGCCTAAATCTACATGTAGGTGATTAACATCGATAAATAAAAAGTAATTTCTGATCTAGATCTGACATCCATCACGACCTGATCATGACACATGTGTCTAACGATGTAATCCCTCAAAGGACAGGTAAATGTTTACCTGAGTTTCCTTTGATGTCTAGTATTAATCTATATGTAGTATCTATATGTTGTTCCCACCTGGAATTCACAAACAACTGCCCTGCAGTTGTAGCTCTAGATAAAATATTTAATGTTATCTTATTATCAGATCACAGCTTGCTGTCCAATTTATCCTACTTTTTTTAAAACGCATTATCAAACATTACAATAGACTTGTCTGCATTTGGCCTTAAGCTTATATACAGCTTATGCCATCAGCCAACCACAATAATCTGACACATCAAGGACTTTTCTTTCTTTCCCACAGTCGCCAACTGTCAAGGTTTTTTTGAATGGGCAAAATATTTGGTCTTATTTATAAAAATCAAACAAAAAATGGAAGAATACAGCTTGAATTCCCTGGAGAAGAGGCCAAAATTCAATAAATTTTCCAATATCAAATCACATTAGCACATTTATAAAAGAAGGCTTATCTATCAACATGCATTCAACATATTTTGTAAAGTCCTTGTGTTTCTATTTATTATTATACATACCTGTAGGTACTTTTACCATTGTAGAATGCATGTCGATAAACTGAACCCTATTATATCAGTTTTTAAATGAGTGCGATACAAAAAACTTTAAATTGTCAGTCAATTGTATCATATGGTCTGGGCTTTTGAGAAAATTAGGAAATTGAAAAATCCTCCTTGATATATGTGTATTTCCTCCTATTGTTTGATATAAAGTTTACAAGGAGCAATACAGACAAAAATTGTATCAAGACAGACAAGCTTATTCCAGGAAACCCCCCTCCCCCCACTAATTTAACTTCCTTGTTGGGGGGTATAACATTACAGTCAAACACGTAGAGATCAAATTCTATGTGTCGAACTTAAAGCAAAGTCAGAAAGTTTACAACGTTATACAACATTACTGATATTCCATCAACGAATCAAACTTTGATGAGTCAGATTTCTCGCTGTTTCAAAACAATCAAGTTTCTGTACTACAACAACATTGAAATTTGCCAGGGTCACTTTAACACATAAACGTGCAAACTACGTTCTGCAGTGTATAATTAAATGTATGAAACATAATTTTCGTTTTTCATTGATTCTAATGTTTATAGATTTCAAATTAAATTTGTTTGCCTTAAATTGTGTTCCGTCACTTAACTATCTCATTTGGTCTTATTCAATTAATATATACAGGATCTCAAAATGTTCGAAGCTCAACATCGGCGAGTCGATGTCTCAATATTTCAAATTTTCCCTGATGGTCTGGCAAAGTTGGAAAGATCAAAGTTTGACAGTACCTGAACAATATGTCATATATTATGTGTGATTCGGACAGTTCCATTGAAATTTGAATATATATATAAGTACCTGTGAATGGCCATTAATACTGTCACAATAATATTAACTTCTGTACATCTTTGTTCAGATATTTAACCCCCAAGTTGTTAAAGTTTCCAACACAAAGCCACTCCTTACAAATCGCAATTTGTAATTATTGACATTTTTTTTTCGACAGGCAATACTTTTCACCTGTATTTCAACAATAAATACACATGTTATTGACATACAATGGTATTTAGGTTCAAAGTAAATATTTGTGTATTGAGGACTATAGGAATGTCAGGTGAAACAAATTACATACCTGGACAGGTACATATGTTACTCGTGTGGAAGTTATACAGGGCGATCACCATTCCCATGTCTTTTTACAACAATCTATATGTATACAGGTTTTAACTGCAATAATAATACATGCCAACTTCTATTAACACAAAAAGAAGGGCATAGACTTTCAAATATTTTTTGAATTTATTCTTCTCAACAAAACAGTGTCTGGGAAAATCGCTTTGATCAAATAATTCATCACTGCCTTATTTTGAAAAAGAAATCAAAAGACACTTCTGTTCCAATAAGACATATTTTAACTGACTTACATCAATTTTGTTTTTGGTAATTAAAATTAGAAGTAACTTTTTCCCCTCGAAAATTTAGATTATTGCAAATTTACTCTAGTAAACTGACACTTAATTGCGCCACATACAAAACTTCAAGAGAGTTAGCTTGCTGGTGATATCCATTTGTACAGCTGTGCAGACTGAAATGATCAGTCTGATACCAGGTAAATCTATTGCACATGTCGACACAACCAATGTATAAGCACCTAAACATTCCTTCTATATATTAATTATATCACATTATTACATTGTTTCTATGATAATAACTTTTAATTGTAAATGGTGAAATATGTTGCCATTTGTATCCATCTTTTAAACTTTAAATTAAATTCAAAGGAGTTCAAAATTTAAACCTGTCCATTTAAAAATTTATGGAATTTCATTTTGTTATTAATTTATTTCAATTTATTTCAGATCCGTCTTTTAAAATTTCAAATAAATTCAAAGGAGTTCAAAGTTTAAACCTGTCCATTTAAAAATTAATGGATTTTCATTTTATTACATTATCAATATTAATATTGAATGATACCCTTAGATATGCTTGGATAACATGGAATTTACACTCTGAACCTGTGACAGACCGACTTCTTGCCTCAGAGTGTCGGTGTTGTCCTTATCAGGCCTGTTAAATGGCCGGCTCCTTGATCCTAAGTACACCTCCTTGAGTACCACACCGTACACACATTTCTACTGGTAACACAAAACCTTCTTGTTTACACCTCACACATTCCATAGATAACCCATCCTCTTGATAATTTCGTGAAATTGTTTTCATGCTCTAACTCACTGCCGTATTCATGCAAAGACTGCAATTGCTTGTTCCAGTGATTAATATTAAATTTTCACATTTTTTCAATGATTTTGGAGGAATTTTGGCAATTTTTGATCTTCAGACCACATGCTTTCAATAAAACATGTTCATGTTAAAACTTCAGTTTTGTGCTGAAGGTCAGGTCTTTGTTTTGGTGATTAATTATTAAATGTTCAATTTTCACATATTTCCAATGATTTTGTAGGAATTTTGACAATTTTTGATTTTTTGACCAGCTTTCGAGATATTGTTCATCCTCAAACTCCAATTCCGTTCTGAGGATCAGGTCTTTGCTTTGTTGATAAATTATCAAATGTCTAGACTGTGGTTAAACATGCAAGATTAAGATAAAAAGTTGGTTTGAGCACAGTATCAAAAAATGCAGGCCCTCAACTCAGTTTTATCAAGCTCAGATTCTTACTAGCTTTAAGCTTAGTGACACCAATTTAAATTATATCTTCTAAATGCCCATGTGAAAATTTGTTTTCACATCGAAATTAAAATTAAAATTCATATCAAATTTACAATTCAAATCATATTTCATTAAAACTTTTATTATGTGTTTGATAAGAACTTTGGATATATTTATAAGCTAATTATATTTATGATACCACCCTATCCTATGAAACATATAACTAAATTGTGTTTTTAAATTTTTCATTTTTATCTAATAAAGGAAAAAAAGGGAGTTTGAAATAATTAATTCAATATTTAGCAAGTTGAAACCTGCCTATACTTAACCAATAAATTTGTTCCAATAACACGAGACTTCAGATTGTACATGAAGATTACATATAGGTCAAGGTCAGAGTATAAATAGATTAAATGGGAGACAAATATAGTTTGTTATGAGATATAGTTTAACTGCTATTGCATGTGGAAAATGGAAATGGTCAAAGTCTGTTTATGGTTATTTGTCCAAAAAAAAGACTGGAGAATTAAGTCTATAAAATAATTACTTACATATATTTGTCAGTGAAATTATCAAACATTATGAATTATGATTTCTCAGATTCACAGTAGTAGCAGTACAGAATAAAATAACTTCATTTCCCCCAAAAATATACCTTATATTCATTAGACAGTTATCTACTGTCGACAACAATGCATACAGCTATACCATGTGCACAAAATATAATGACATCATCATCATATGCATGTGTGCACGAAATATAATGACATCATTAATGTTCAGAATGAGATTCTTCTCATCGAGACACTGGTTGTTTGTACTCTATATGTGCCTCAATAAGGAAACAGCATTTTCGTAAGCTCTCAAAAGAAGTTTTCAATCACTTTTTGAGTTAAATTATTTTTTAGTATTTATGACATCATCAATGCATTATAGTCAAAGGGAAATGGAACAGTGACCTAAGCTTACCATGGCCAATATGAAATATATACCAAATATCTAGGTTATACATGGATCTGTTAACTCAATTTCACCCCTGAAGACACATTTGAACTCTTCCAATTCAAAGGTTG
>NW_018485462.1:0-5329 GCF_002113885.1 Mizuhopecten yessoensis
TGCTACAAGGATTGGCTTTGGGGTCTGGCCTATTCCCTTGGATCTTATTTGGAGAACATTTTGCAATGATTGCTTAGATATCCAGGTGAGCAATACCGGCCCTCTGGGCCTCTTGTTCCATTGGTCTTAAATTTGTGATCGCCCAAGAATATAAACTGATTTAAAAGAAATTTTCAGATTTTGTTTTCGTATATGTTAAACAAAGGAAGAATTGTTTGAGATGAGTGATCTTGGTGGAATAATTAGTGCTGGTTCCAAAAAAACTGCTATTATCTCCAATACTACTAGCACTCCATTTAAACAAGATAGTATACCTTCATACAAAACTTCAAAATTTGTTCATTTGTGGACATTAGAATTCATCGATTGAGAGTTCACACAAAATTAACGGGGGAAAAAAGAAGAAAAAAAGAAAATTTCAGAAGGTTTTGAAAATAATGGTTCTAATTTGGCCAGCTCAAAAGTGCTTTTTTACTTTACTCTGTAAATACAGTATCACTAGAATACTAGCTTCATCAAGGAGGAGGACGTATATATATCTATAATCTTTATTTTATATTTTATCTGATGAAAGATGTATGGACAAAGTTTAATAGAAATATATTACCAATTGTTGACTTCCAGAGTAGAGATAGCATAGGCCTAGGCTTAGGTCAGTGGCACTTATTCACCAGAAACCCGTTTTTACAATATTCAACAAAAAACTGTTATGATAGGGCACTTAACAGTATGAAAACTTGTATGTAATTGGTGGGAATCATAAATGTTTACCTTGGATCTTAGATAAATTTTATATAAGGTCATTGACATTCATTCTTGAGGAAGACCTACATTAAAAAATTAAGTCAGTGAATACATAACGTTGTCACAATGGTGAGAGGAAGTCCTGTTTTATTAACATAAATACGGGAATATCTAATGTGTTTATAAAACAAACAGGTTTCTTTGAGTACTTGATAGTCATCTCATCAAAGATCTGAAGTGAACTATAGAGTTGCTGGATCAATAACGTAGCACTACAGATCACACATAGGGGTTTACAGGGAGGTTTGGTCTGGCTAACATAGCACTACAGTCACACCTAGGGGTTTACAGGGATGTTTGGCCTCGCTAATATTGCTCTGCCTTGGTCCTCTGTGATTGGGAACATTGTCCCCTTTGAACTATCTCCAAAACTAGGGGTACAGAGGCATATATGACCCAGTTAATCTTGACCTGTCTTGGTCCTAGCTGTCCAATTGGGAACATTTTCAACCATGTGGTTCTGGGCTCACAGTGTACGACCTGGCTTATATTGCCTTGCCCTTGTCCGCCCTGAGTTAGGAGTGTATGTTTACGGAGGGGTTAAGGGGTGTGTGACCTGATAATGCCATTCTTTACAGTATTCCCATGTCAGGCCATCCTCAACCTAGGTATCATTTACAAATGTAAATCATACACACGGGAGGTTTACTGGTAGCATATGGTCACAGACTTCCTGATACCTTGACGAACTCTCCAAGACCATTGGAAATAGGCAATAAATGACAGAGAAAAGTAGTTCTCCACCGTGAGATGGACAGGAACCAGAAAATATTTATCAGTTGTTGGGTACAAACTCCTCTGGTCCTAGCAGGGAGATGTATAGGTACTTGTAGTACCACCTGACTTTGGGCGGCAGGTTATAATATATTTTTACAGACCTGTGGTGTGTGCACGTTTTAGGTCTGATAATCGTAAAAACAAACATGGTAGGTAATTACACAGGTGGTATTATTGTGTTTGTATATTTGGTTTGAAATGAAGCAGATAGGGTCGTTCAGTCTGACCGCATTGGAAGTATTCTACTGGGAATTCTATAATTTGGTTGTTTATTTGGGAATTCTAGTTGTGAAGTTGTAGAATTGTTGTAAAGAGGAAATGGTTTATAAACAATATTGAAATTAAACTTTTATCAGTCCTTCCATCCTTTGGCACATGCAGTACCTTGTTATGAATTCTTTGAAAATATATTTCATTATTTTTATGTTGCTGTGTGAAGGCTTTTGATTAGATGTTTTGAAATTTCTTCAGAAACTTTATGTAGATCAGAAGGATGTTTTTTGAAGGTCGTGGTTACGATTGATGTCAAGGTCAAGGCAGTCACCGTAACGTTGCAACTGTTCTTTGTGACATGTTGTAGTTTGTAGTTGGTGTGATGTTTAAGCACCCCGTGTGTGTGTCATGGTTACAGTCTCTGTTATAATGATGGTTTCCGACTTCGTGTGCCTACAAGTTCTGCACCCAACACCCCTCAATTCTGATCCTATCTGTGATCCTGTATCATTCCCACAAAGTTGGCCCATCTCATCCTTTTCTTCTTGATGTTTATTAGATCATAATTCAAATTATTTGTGTCAGGGTGGTGGGTTGAATTAGTCCATTTTTTCTGTAACCCCAAATAAAAATATGTTAATAGTTTCCATGATTTTTTTATAAATAGGAAATTCAGTCTTCAAAATGTATATAGAATGGTTTACCAGTAGTTGTTGATACATCCAGTAATTGTGTTAAGTACTGGAGTTCTGGTATAGTTCTAAACCACACCTAGACTGATAAATACGTGTTGATTATCTTTAAAAATCTAATGGAATTAATCACTTTCTCAGCTAACACTACCATCTTAATTCTAAATCAATTACTAAATGAATTTCTAAGTTTACTTGTGATTCCATATAATCTAGGCCTTCAAAATGTTTGTAAACAATGTTGTAACAGTTTGTTTATCATCATCAATAATATTACATCATCTCGGCCACGTGGCAGTGGCAAAAAACAGGAATGACTCAGATTGGTGGCCTAACTAATGACACTTGTGTTGCCATGACGAATGCCTCTGCCTCTATCACGGTGACACTGATTGGTGAACATTACATTCTATTTCTCTGGGGTTTATGCTACCTTGGAAACCAGTAAAATCATCAGTATTACAGCTTGAATTTCAGTCCTGGGCTGTTGTCTAATAAGTAAGAACAGATTACTGACATTTCCCCACAGAACATTCAACCTGTTACCTGAGTCTGGGGGGTAGAAGTCACTGACCATCTGATTATTTGTGTAACATCACTCACTATAGGTGTCAAATTGTCTATACTCGAGGTTAATTAGAGGCTTATTAGCCTGATGTTGTAGACTGTATAGGCCAAGACTTGGTGGGAGAGAGATCGAAGCTTGCTGATGTAACCCACATATACAGGCAGAGATTGACACAAGGCTGGTGGGAGAGATGAGGTGGTTGGCATTGATTTTTAGAAAGCTTGTCAGTGAACGTTTTGGTGAAGAAAAAGAAAAGAAATTCCCCTTTGTTTTCAGTGATATTATTTTCGCTATTTCACAGTAAGGTATAATGTACTGACATGTGTACAGCTCCCCATGTCCATTTAGATTGGGATTCATTTCTATGGTTTATAAGTATATAATGTTTGGCCCCAAAATATTGAATACACTAGCTAGCACACTTCCCTCAGAATTAATGCAATTAAATTACTGTTAAGTTTTCTTTTCAAAATGGTCATTAGCTCAGGTCTCCACAGGGCTTAAAGATTATAAGGAATTCTGGATTGATGATGCGATCTGGTTTTTCCTGTGTGATTTGATATATATTTTGGGTGTAATTAGGTAACTTTGAAAGTTTGAACTAACCCCCTGCTGGAGAAGCTTAATGGAGGTGTACGGTACAGGTGCTGTTTTAATGTACTGACAGCCTTTGTGTAATGTAGCCTGTTGGGGAGGCAGGAATGCCTGTAACAGAGACTATGTAAGGCAGACAGGTTTAATTGGAGAGTCACAGCATAAACCCTGCTGCATTAGAGATGCACTGGGTGTAATGTAAGTAAAACCTAGGCGGGAAATAAAGCCTTAATTATTGTGCACTGGTCATGTCTACTTCTAAAATAGAAGAAAGGTTACTAATTTAAGCTCATCATGTGACTCCTTATTCCTGTCATGTGACTGTATTTCTGTCATGTGACTCTATACTTCTGTCATGTGACCCCTTACTTCTGCAATATGACTCTACTTCTGCCAATTTTGTGACTCCTTTCTACTGTCATGTGATTCCCTACTACTGTCATGTGACTCGATCCCTACTCCCGTCATGCGACTCCTTACTTCTGTCATGTGACTCCCTATTCCTGTCATGTGACTCCCTATTTCAGTCATGTGACTCCCTATTCCTGTCATGTGACTCCCTACTTCTGTCATGTGACTCCCTACTCCTGTCATGTGACTCCATACTCCTGTCATGTGACTCCTCATCCCTGTCATGTGACTCCCTACTCCTGTCATGTGAATCCCTATTCACCTGGATTCCCGGGACACACTGGCCTGTATATATCAGTGTCTCTAACAACACCCTTCTCCTCCAGTATTTTAATATTAAAACATACATTTTTTGTGATTTCTTTTTTTGCTTATCTTTGCCAGATGAACTTGAACACACTGTAATAAAGAATTCAATTACTACTATAAATTAAGGGAGAATGAACATAAGATGCTGTAAGTTGTGTCACGCTGCCAGAATTATCTCTGTAATGGTTCTGGTCCTGAAAGGTGATACAGAAATAGCCTAAAATAGAAGTTAGAATTAGTTTGATTAATGAAATGTGAATGTATTAATCGTTAGGTGTAACGAGGCTAGCCAGATCATGACACTGTGACATTCTCTGACCTTGAGATAGTTATGATACATGTAGTAGATATGTGTACATGCATGTATGGCCTGTTGGTGAGTGTGGTGACGTATTATAGGTATTTACCTCCGTCAACAACACTAGTCCATATGTCCTTTACTGGTGTTGTACTTACTGACCTGTCCCTGATGACCAGGGTGTCAATGATAAGTAGACTTGTACTAGTCCCTGTATATAGTACACCTAATGTGGGAGGTGTGACCCAGTCTCACGTTGTTAATGTCAACATACCAGTCAGCACTATACACGGGCGGAACATCACAGACAGTAGTACCTGTCACTCGTTAGTCCATCACTGCTTGTACACTCCTGCTGGAATATTTACATGCTGATCTACAGAAGGAAACGAACCATGATACAGTGTAATTTGCTGCAACTTGCATTCGAAAACAGAGAAAAGAGATTAAAAAATTGGACTTCTGTATCCTTAAACTAACAGGAGCCAAGATGATTATATACTAATTTCCTCAGTGTTGATGTCATGGCCCATCTGGTATATCAAATAGTAGAGTGCCTTCATGTATAGTAGAGTACCTTCATGTATAGTATAATACCTTCATGTATAGTATAGTACATTCATGTATAGTACAGTACCTTCATGTATAGTATAGTACCTTCAT
>NW_018485463.1:0-5329 GCF_002113885.1 Mizuhopecten yessoensis
AAAATATATGGTTGTGAATGCTAATATTGTCTGTGTACGTCACGGAAAGACAAAATATATGGTTGTGAATGCTAATATTGAGTATGTATGTCGAGGTAAAACGAAATTTGTGGTTGTGAATGTAGTTATTGACTGTGTACGTCACGATAGGATAAAATATATATGGTTGTGAATGTAGTTATTCACTGTGTACGTCACGGTAAGATACATTATATATGGATGTGAATGTATATATTGACTGTGTATGTCGAGGTAAAACAAATTATATGGTTGTGAATGTAGTTATTGAATGGGTACGTCACGGTAGGATAAAATATATATGGCTGTGAATGTAGTTATTGACTGAATATGTCACGATAAGATAAATGTGGTTGTGAATGTAATTATTGACCGTGTACGTCAATGTAAGATCAAATTTGCTGTTGTGAAGGTTAAGATCGAGTGTGTATGTCGAGGTCAGATAAAAGGCAATAGATGTGGTCGTGAAGGTATATAATTATTGACTTATATAGATTTGACATCAGCGGTGTCCTTACCACAGAAAGATCCTAGTTGTGACGTCACAATTAAAACAATGGGTATCTACAGTCAAATACAGCTCCACAGGGTGTTATTAAACGTGTATTCATCACAAAATTGATGTTACGCGTATTTGGACACTGATAACAGTAGATATAAGCTAAACTGTTGCTTAATACTTGCTATTTCGCTCTGCTCCTTGTTCATTACAAGAAGTACATGTTAAAAATTCTTGAAAATAATGAAAAGCAATGAAAAGCAATCTTCTATCATGAAAGATACCGAAATCGCAATGACGGAAATCAGACCTTGATAACAACTGTAAATCAAAGCCTTTTAAGTAGAAAACACATGGTTAAATGCCTTGTTGATGAACAGAACACGTCTATGCTAAACATCCTGATACGTAGATTAGGCTTCTGGTTAGCGAATCAAAGGTGACACGTTAACCCCATCAGCAGGAGTATATCATAGTGCTGGATCGATTTGTTGTCTTTTAGTGAAATATATATATATAGCCGACAGGGTTCAGGGATGTATAGTAGAGCAGTCAGTTTGCTGTATGTATACAATAGTTAAATAGGATTCCATTTTGTATTGAAACACTTTATTGCAAAAAATGTATAGATATATAAAAGAAGACATACCAGGAAATCATTTACACGTTATACCCGTGACAAATCTTACACGGAATAGCGTTGACAAATGTAAACACCATAATGGTAAGATATTTTACATGACATAATGGGGATATATCTATATGAAATACCAGTTTCAAATATAACACAGTTCTTTTGTTTAAAGATGTGGCATGTCTTTGGTATCATGGACCATAGTCGTTAAGTTTTTAGGACGATTTTCTGAAAATCCCTTGTTTTGGAGACTTGTATCCTGTGTACTTCCAGGACCATCATTGTCCCGATAGTGCTGGGTCCGTGAATAGCCATTCCGTACGGTGTACTTCTGCCGCAAAATATAGACAAAATATCTGTTAGTATAAATATCTGGGATAATAATTCATTATATTTATTAATGAGCTGGATTTACACCGTCCTTCATCAAGTTAAACGCAATATTCCAAATAAATCATTTATACTAAACAGTGATTGCAAGATAGTGCCTGATATGCATTATTTATTTCTATCACATATTGTTTATTGATAACGTTGATATTCCAATGCATAACCCGTACTTCAGTTATCATGTTTACCTTGGCTGTGCTACTGATCCTGTACCGGACGATGCGCTCCATACCAAGAATAAGAATTCCAAGACTTATGCCGAATACGGGGGTCAGGAACCAATAGCCAATTTCAGTGAAACCAATTTCTTGTATGATTTCACCAGTATCGCAGTGCAAGTTTCTGTTCTCCCACCATTTTCTTTTCAAACTCTCCACATCAGAAGACTGTTGTATTTCCATAAAACTGTAATCAAATAGAATTTATGATCTGTATACTATTTAATGGACAATACCATCGGAAGCCATATAAAATATAATCCGCCAGAAGCAGCGCCTTTCGTAGTGTCTTGCCGAAGGGATATACAAGCTGGTCATCTGACTGGTTATATTTATTTTGGGTATATTTGCCATTTCTACAGCTGGTCATGTTAATAATCGTGTTAGGGAAAACATATAAATCAATAGTGAACTAAAAAGTAATTATGGATTAAGAAATTATTGTACTTTTGTTGAGAAATCAGTATTTGAACATAGAAGTAGTTATACTAAATCGCGGGCAAATTTTAAAGGCACCTATGCTTTGAGCATTTATATATAATAAATATATATATAGAAACAAAAACAAGATATCATGGCCAAATGAAAATAAAAGCAGGCTGCTTTCACCCTTCACATGTTTATTTCAAAATGACAACATCGTGACGTCACCATTACATGTCCTTTTGAAGTTACCCTGAAGAGTCATGTGAAGGGGAAAGCAGCTTGTTTTGGCTATTCGGTCGTAAGATCTTGTTTTTATCTTTACTTACCTAATTCACATTGGCATTTCATCTTTTTTATTAGATGTATATTATGAAAGAGTAAAATCTCAAATGCATTCAATTGTATGTTTCAGTTACCTGTTGGACATAGTTGATAAGAGGCTGGAATCTTTTTTCAGTGCAAATCCAACAGGATGATAGCCCATAGGTGACCCTAGCGACTTAACATCACAGTTCTGAGATATTAAATATTTCACAGTCTCTGTTTTTGACAGAAGAATAAAGTTTCCTTCCGCCACTCTTCTGAGAGCCTCGGATGTACTATTGAAGAATCCCGTCTTTGTCATGCTTTGCCATATTTTCGTGAATGTGTCTCTAACTGGATAGTCCCAGACAATCTCGTTGAAGGCATATTGTTTATTGTCGGGGTAGAGGTTTGAGCTTTTCCACAGATCGTGAAACGCTTCTTCAGTTTTCATCATATTTTCAAAATACACCATTTCATCTGAACCCCATACTACAGAAAACTTAACATCCTTTGTAGTCACCAAATCAGAGACGGCTTTCACTTGTAGGTCGTCCATACGGTAAACGGTCATAAAGGAAGCCAGATTGGCTGTGAAAGCAGAAAGGAGGATGAAAGACAGCAGCCAGAATCCGAAACCCATTAACTTAGTACTTGTTCGTGATAACCGGATACCGTCACCTGTGAATCAAGACAGTATTAGCCATAGTGTTACATTATTAAGTACTTTAATCGTTCAGTAATAACAATCTAAACACCTTTCAAGCATTATCTTGTATATTTCGAATAAATATTCCTGTATTTACGTCATTTGTACTTTTAACCAATTAAAAAAATAGTAACATCACATATTACTTAACATTGTATACAGTGGCCAGCGCGATTGAGTCACCACGGTCGAGCTACTGTTTCTACATTAGAGGAATAAACCATATGATGATCATCTATATACTGTCACCTATAACGTCAAAAAGCGTAGAGAAATTCTTTTTAAATACTTGAAACGCTAATGTGGTGACATTTCTTCGTTATTGTAAAAGTGTTTGATGTTTAATTATCATTCAATACTGCACAACAGTTACAAAAGGAGTATCGTTACGATGTTAGCAAACGAAACGCCATGATTTCTTAAGTTTAACGACGTACATTCAAATTCCGCCTTAGTAACAATAAACCAGACCACGTCTTGGAAGGAGCAGTACTTGACATCCGGGTTCTTCCTCCTTTCCAGCCGTTTTATTACATTTTCATAAATCCACAATGTTACTGATGTGAAAATAAAACAACTCAGCCAAACGAGCATTGACCAGTGGTCAAATATTTCCAAAAAGTCAAACCGTCTTCCTTTTTTGGCCCTTGTAAGCATCTGAACACTATCGTACTGAATATACGGCAAGATGAAGTCGACCATGGTTCCTCGCTCCTTAGTCACTCCAATTGGCCCAATAACCATATCAGCTCTCTGAAGAAATTAACAAAATAACAGTAAACAATATGTACTGTCTTGTTACATTATAGACGTATACAAAGTATTTGTTAAATCAGTAGTCCATATTTCAAACGCCTTATATGCATTGATGTTTTTCTAAATCTAGCGTATCATTTTCATATAATGTTAATCACAGTGAATGCAGTCAAATAGGATAAATTTTAAAACTTACCCCGGAAACAATATCTGTAATGCATTCATTCCAGGCGAATACAGTGGCCTCTAGAAAGGGCTTTGTGGTGGTGCACTCAGATATAATGAACTGTATTCCAGAGGCCTCTGCGATTTTACTCAGCAACTCAACTGCGTACCCGCGATAGGAGATGACACCGTCAATGGCTGTCTTGTATATGTAGGGCGGGTGCTAAGAGAACACACAAGATCATCAACTGTGAATCATTTAAATGACAGTAAAGATAGAACTTTACCCTATACAAATATGTTTAAAATAGTGTATTGATGATATCGACAGTTGTTTTCTAAAAGTCGATATGAAATGTGATAATTCCACAGGATATTGTGTGGAACAATCAATATTTATACATATAACTTAATTTAATAATTTAATTTTGTTGTAAGTCTTGATAAACCTTATTGTTTATACGTACGTGAATAGTAACAACTCTCAGAGCCAGTTTTTCGTGTTTTGTTGTGAAGTTGACTGGCAACCTGCCCGACGCTTCGGAAACGTTATTCCATACGCCGACCTAAAACATAACGGTTCATTACCGAATGATATTCCTATTAGAACAAGAATTGTTGGAAGTGAAAAAATGTTTTACAATATAAAACTGCATCAGCCAAATTGTACCCGGGATAAAAGGATTCAGCTTAGTTTGTATTTCAACGTACATTGAGATGCTTTACGTCAGCCACTATAACAAAGTTTTTTTGTTTTATAACTTTAATACGACACGAAGAAAATTTGACAGTTTACCTGAGCAAGTGTTCCATTGAAACCCGGTTGGAATATTTGTATCTCATGCTGGACTGAAATCAATGCCTGAAAAGTTAATGAAAACCACAGCTGTTGAACAAAAGCAACTTATTTCATAATAAAAATTCTGCTCATCGTTGTTGCAAACATGATCTTTTTAAAAGGTAAAAGATTATATGAACCAGCACATGGAATAACGTTGTAATTGTTTTAGCTGGAAACCGACTAGCATTCAGAAACTTTCTGAAGTGATGTCAAAGAAATTAGATACGAGTGTGAAACCATTTCTAGGAATGCAATGATTTAATCTTTTCCTAACTATTTCTAAACGTCGCTAAGTTGTGTTGGTGTTCTTCCTCTTCCTCTTAGCGATCAACCCCACATACTTACTTATCATTACCTGTTTAGTCAAGAG
>NW_018485464.1:0-5330 GCF_002113885.1 Mizuhopecten yessoensis
AGCGTTAAATAAGGCAATATACAACTGTGGCCATAATAATGTCTTACCACCTGTCGCGAATTTATAAATTCAGCGATAAAATTATAAATGCACCATTTGTTGAAATATTCTTAAAACATTAAATATGTATATTCATAGAAAAAAATGCAAATAATACGTAGTGAAATGGTTCAAAATAATTCATTGGTGCAATGCATAAATATATCCTACTTAATGTGACTAAACTCTTCAAAAGCAAGAAGAAGGTCTGAACCTTTTATATCCTTAAGTGTATTAATTGCTAGTTGTAATCTTAATAGACTAATGGTATATATATGAGCGCAAACCCTGCAGGAGGGAGGGAGAACACACACGTAATGGATTTGATTATGCCCAGCAGACCTGTGTAAGGAACACTGATGACTAAATACTTTTTTTCTCAGACATTATTCCTTAATACTCAATAATATTCCAAAGTCTACTATGTCAGGAACTCTGGGGAACTTTTACACCCTCCTCTCAGCTCCATTTGTATGTAACACAATTATTTAATTTGGTATATCATTTCAAACGTTTCACAACTAAACAAAGACATCTGATGTTAAAATATGAAAGTATGAGACCCTTGCTTACTTTAAATGACCTTATTCCATGTCTGTTACCGGATATTATTGGGATACAAAGTATTGTATTATTGATAGAACGAATGCATGATCCATGTCTTATGTCTAATCCTAGTATTTATCAATAAAATGCACTGAATCTGACTTGTTACTTGGAACTCGTGAGTATTAAACTGTATACACCTATCCAACAGTTATACTCTATATGTTATGTACATAAGTACGTTCCTCAGGATTGACCAATCAGCTTATGCAAAGTACGTGCATATGAGACACATGTATAGAGCTCTAAGGACAGTACGGATATATGGTCCACATAAACAAACTATCGAGTGAGGTGTACACTTTCTAATACGGAATACAATCTAGCAAGCCAATACAAAATATCAAAGTGTAATTTGGGGGGATCAGCTGGGCACAAATAATAAATACTTTCTATATCTTACAAAGAGACACATAACAATATCTGAATATATCTAATCGGTGTCAATAGGCAAAACTGACATGGCACAGACAGATTAAAACGGTTGCTTTGATAAAAAACAGTTTTCTCTTAATTAAAATCCTTGAAGTTTGCACTTGTAGTATACTCAAACACCCCTACAATGTCAGTTTGACGAGGCTAGTAAAACTTAATTAAACTGTAATACATTGATGTAACGAACAGAAATAAAATGCAAACTGTTTAACACGCTGACATAACATCAAAGAGGAATTCACACACTACAAACTCTGGAGAATACCTTAAAGTGCATGTATTCAAATGTATATTGGTTGAATTAACATCAATATTACGTCATGTATATATGGCATTTCCGTAACAAGTAAATGCTAGGTAAATATAGACATTGACTGTCGGTACATAAACCTAATTGAGGTATAAATTACAAGCCATATACGTTATTACACCTGAAGTCCAACACTACCTTAATTACATATTACCTGTGCAAGTCAGTGCAGTAGGTATTCACTAAGTCTACGTTGGCTATCATTAACACTATCTTATACACCTAGTCTATTCCGACATAGGTGTGGGCAACACTTTAATGTATTTGATACCTGTTCTGATACTTCGTGAAGACGACTTAACTATTACGTATATTACCTTATATACCTGTCTAGTTATTTATCTACCATAGCAATGTGGAATATAAAAGTAAGATCAATATAAAGTGTACCAAATCGTCAACACACAAAGACAAGATCTCTCGAACTGAAAAAAGCGACCATGAGCGCTAAACAAAAAATAGCGAGGTGTTCAGGTAGGTTAAACCTTTTCTGCACCACATGTGTCATCTGTCCTGATGTATCTGGTCAGATCGATAAAAGTAAAACGGTATTATGCATCATCATATTACTGAAACCCCATACCAGTGATGACATGTATGGATTGTGATTAGTGTGAACCAGTATGTTTGTATTGACCGACTCTATTACGTCTTCATACCACATTAAATAGTGCGTATACCCTAACAAAAACAAAAGCGTGTACTTGAATAACCACAATTCAGTTCTCGTCTGTTTGTTAAATGTTCTTTCCTGTCACATTCCTGTGTGATATTATGGGTTTAGAAAATGTAATCCCGTGGTGATGTTATACCGAAATGATGTATGCCAACTGTCTATATGTTTAGATCTTTTCTATTAATTCACTTGACCTCAAGTATTCAAGATGAATGTTCTACAATAATTAGGTACTGGATATGCGATTACAGCAGCATATTTCAAAAGTGATTATTTGTTTTTGGTTTATGTAATTTATGCTGTAGTGTTGTTTCATAGTGACTGTTTACCCTTGTTATATGTTGTTATATGTAAATGTTCATGTTTCTGTATTGAAAAAGGGGCGGATTGCCCTGAAAATTTGACAATTCCCTTTGTCTGGATTGTTGTTATTTCTTCCTTGCCCATATATATATATATATATATATTTGCACTACATATCCAGAGTTCACAAAGTTAAATAGTCACGCGAAACAGGAAAGGTGACTTTTTCAATAACACACATTTTTCATATCATAAAAAGAAATAGAGGGTGTGTTTCGATTGACACAGGTAATTCTATAAGACTGGTGACGGACAAAACTACGATTTAAACCACTTAAAATACGATTCGTCAGGATTCAGGAAGTTCACTGAAGCATGAAATAGACACCTCCCCATGTCCCCACCATGGACATCAATTGAAGTACGGTTATACACAATGGACGTGCTCTGTCAGTCAATGTGTGGGGTAAATGAAGAGGGTTTGTGATTTAAAAATTTGGAATTACTGTTCTTGTAATTGTGTCCGCACCGATAGATATACAGGTTTAACGGTACTAATTTCGACATCACTAGCACGGACTGCGGTTTAGTAAAGGTTTATGTTGGCCATAGAAAAGCGATAAGTGAGAGTATAATGAGTGCCTAACTCAACTCGATCCAGTTCATGTTAAGTGACCAATGGGATCTTACTACAAATTGTTGATGTGACTTATTACTCTACACCGACAAGCATAGCACGGGGTTGCATTTCTTGTTGATGTAATCATATTTTTGTGACCTTTTTGGTTTTATTTCATGTCTTAATTTTACGTTTGCATCAGAGCATGGCATGTTAAAGTTCATTCAGAGTTCGAGCTTGTTGGTATTTATTTTCTACATCAAACCTAGAATTTAACTGACGTCACAGGAAAAACAACGTGATATTACAGAACATGTATTAATGAAGTATATGGCGCTGGAACAAACGCTCGTTATTTGCGTTTTCCCTACATGTTCCAAGACTGGTGGCGATGGCAGTGATCGCGGAGGTCTAGTAAAAACTCATGGAGGTCTCGGATGTACGGTTGTACAGAAAGGACACTTACCAATAGATCAATTTCACGCTGTGCATATCACTGAATGAGGTATTGGGGATGGGGGCACAGTGTACATAGACATAGGGCGGTAATCCGTTTACTTTGGTGTATTTGTAAACGTACGAGATGAGAGAATCCAACCAGTACACCAGTCGCTATCATTAATTTCAAAGCCCCGTACATTGTCTAGTGTCGTATTACTTATCGCAGTCCATGAAACGGTCATCTAGGGAAGGAACTTGGAAAGTAAGGTGTGTAAATTATTCCAGTTCAATTTCAATTTTTAAATGCACATACTCTGATGATGATAAATTTGTCATTCACACCTAGGATATGATAGATAGCTAACAGGGGGTCATTCAAAGGTGTTATCGTATTGAAATAACCTTTAGCCGTACGTGCAATCTTGCCACCTGATACTAACCCATGACAATCGTGTACAGCTTTATATATATACGTAATATATAACTCAATATATCAAAATCTGTCAAAACCCCACTTGACGAAGCTAAACCATAGAACAGCTGACATGCTTACGTATGGCTTGTGAATATAATTGACGACACGTTTGGTTTCAATACCAAAGTAGGTCGAGTGTATGGGACGTATTTGGTCTCAATACCTATGCATGGGGACTTGACTCAATTATTTGTTAAAGGAAATTATCATTCTATAATTTTTTACACAATTAATTTGATATTCCGTCTTATCTTAAAGTGAAATCGATTGTGAATCTCTTTCACAAGGACATAAGAGTTCGTCAACATATCTGCTAAGGTTTGTCTCAGTTTGAATTTACATACCATTTAGAACATTAATACATACAAAAGGTTAATTTACATTGATCTTATGATATTTTAATAATATTGCACATTTACATATTGTTTATACAGTAATTATAAAATTTGAAGTACTCAATGGACTCAGTATGATTCTGTATGACATATATTTACATACATGGATGTAATTTCTATAAAGGGCGCCAAGTCGTTACGCGTGTTCATAGACAACAGTAGTCACAGAGATTCAAACGTGGGAAAGCATGTCTGGAAAAGTATCTATAGCGACAATGTATATCACTGTATAGGAAGTATATACATTTTATTTAAAATAGTTTAAAACCCTTTTGCTTCGTATTGTGAAGACGCAAACGTAGACGGCATTGATGCAAATTTGATTTCATGATTAAACATTTCGTAAGATAACGGAGCTGAAATGTGTCTCACAAATACCTGTTCATAATACCAACTACTGCATCTAGTGTACAAAATTAGCTTTGGTGAAAAATAGTTTCTTTGAAGATCAAACCGTCGAAGTTACATGTAGCAAAGAATGCTTTCATCATCTTGTAGACACTTAACACCACCATAAATATATCAGATCACAGGGAAACCTGTATGATAGAACGAATGTCAATACACAAGGGTACACGAAACGGTAACAATTTCCTAATTGACCGTAGTGCGCAGCTTATATAGAACTAATTCTTCCATGGCAAACATGGAGAGTCCACTTAGGTTTATACCCATTCGACATCGGGGCTATGGCAAACATCCGTCTGACCTCTTCACATCCATGTGTAAACCCAGTAAAAAAAGGTCGCGTGTTTGACAAGGAGAAACAAATTGATTGTAAAAGAATACCCCTGCTAAATCAACAGGTAATTCATATGATCTCGCGTTCTGGGTTCGTAAAGGTTCCCGCCATAAATGCTGGAAGCAGACGACAACAGGACTTCAAAAGACAGTCGTAGTTGTTCATTGACATACAATTTATCAATAACATTTAAAAGCAGGATAATATAAAACATCTTCTTTGACATTTTCATGAATATTGAAATTGTAAAAAAGTGTTCCTGCTAGAATTGTTATGACCGTCTCGTGGT
>NW_018485465.1:0-5330 GCF_002113885.1 Mizuhopecten yessoensis
GTTAGATATTTTGGAGGTTAATATAGATTATCTGTTAGATATTTTTTGGAGAAGTTTAAGTAAGTACTTTCACAATGTATGTATGTTTATTAGTGATTGCGATTCGTTGTTTTTGGTGTGTAAAACACTTTTGTTGAAAATGAACTGTGGAGTAGTTTTACATGAAAGCGCTCTATAAAATAGCAAGGACATTGGGAATAAAAAATAGAACGAATGTAACAGAGACAGGGATTTATATGTTTTTAATTCCACTGTTTCAGTTTCCGCATTGCGTTGCGAGACAGGCTGGGAGGGATTTTGTGGCCACTGTTACTTGTTCAGCTCTGACAAACAGTCCTGGTACAATGCCGCAGTAAGTATCCTACTGTTATCAATCGTCCCAATGTTCTAATATTAAACTTAACTTAATTAAATGTTTGACGATATATTTTAATCCATGTAGTACGCAGCGATACCATACCATCCACCAATAAATACCAGACTGTCAACTAGTATATATATTGCTTAGTTCTGCAAACGTATAGCCATTTACAATCCCCGCTCGCCTCTCCATACTTGATCAAATGTCATTTAAACCACTAAAGGCTAAATCAATTTAACATTTATTTACAGTTTACCTGTGCGGAGAAGGGAGGGACCTTGGTTGCTATCAACACTATATCTGAATTGAATTGGGTCAAGAATCATACAAGGACACTATGCCGTGAGTTCCAGGATGCAAATACCCTTCTTCTGTCTACTTTAAAAGTCTTACTGAAAAGTCCATATTTATTCGAAGTTTCTTCAAGGTTTACGTTTCATTTATTTCTTTTTAAATTTTACCTGTTTTTGTATTGTTTTATCTTTACGTTCTGCATCTTGATGTCCGTGTGTTCTTATCGTAATCGGCGTTAAATACAAATCGACCCTGGTATGTTTACACCTACATTATATTATGACATATGTCAGGCATTCTAAGACAAAGATACTTGTACATGCTTATTTTTGAAACACTTTCGAAGAGATTACCTGTACCCTTTCCTCATGATCTGGATGATGTACATTGTATGTCCTGTCGTTTACCAACTCTGGGTTAAATCAAGTCTCGACATTCTTTCCCTTGTATTTTCCCCCTTTTTTTCTGTATATACCTTTCTTGCAATCAAATATGCTATACTAGACCACAACGATATATTCAAAGAATTTAAACACAAGCTGTGAATTTCAAAACTCTTCTTTAGATTTATTTGACACTATAATTTCCTTTCTTCTTATTCCGTAGGCGGAGACTTCTGGATGGGCGGAAATGACATCAGAAATGAACGTCGCTGGGTATGGAATCCTTATAACACGCTGGTTAACAGAGATTGCACTGACTGGCACCCAGGCCAGCCTGATAACTACCACGGCAATCAGGATTGCATGCTGCTCTGGGCTTCTAAGGAATTCCAATGGGATGATCAGAGTTGTACCAATGCAAAGAACTATATTTGTGAAAAATTCCTGGTATGTCGGCAAAAGACAGTTTCTAGTTTTCATAAGTACTTAATTGTATAATGTGCCGCCTAGCCCTCTTCCCAAATACTACCATATTCCGCCTGATATAAACTATATCAAATCCAAAAATCACATCCGTTTTTCCAACTCCTCCGCCTCCATACCTCGAAACCACATCACACAATGTATCACATCCCTGAACCCTTCCCGCTAACCCACTCAATCGTCTCTTTCCTTGTTTCTAACCTTTTAATATGCTAATAATGTATATTTTCTATTTCAATTAGGGATCAGGACACGTATGCAGCTGCAGAGTTTAAATCTTACCAGCCGGATAGTATACACTTCTCATTGGATTGCAATATCAACATGTAGATCTTAGTTAAGTTAATCATTAAAAGGAAATAAATGCTGTCAATTCGTAGTTAATATTTTGTTACTTTCCCATTTTTATTCGATAATATTTGTCTTTGCAAATAGGGATATTACTTTCTTACATTGCAAAAACCACACTTGATAAAACTAGGACATAGACGTAACGTTATTAAAAGAAAGGGACCATTCACGATCGGAAAGTCGAAATTGTGGAAAAAGTCGACGATGCGTAAGCATTGTTACAAAACTCATCACAGTAAACTATAAGCTGAACAATAAAGGAAAGATTAAGAATGAATTCACATGAAAAAGCGAGGGTCTTGAGTAAGAATGAAGTTAAGGAGTATTAACTAGAACAGGAACGTGAGTATAACATAGAGTGAGAACTCATTTAAACAAAGGAATAGAATAGTATTTTAAAAGGAAACAACACTGCCAATGTTTTAACTCAGCCACAATTACCCAACTCTATCATACATATATTGTTTGAGTAAAATTCTTAGTGAAACGTGAAGAAAATGTTATCGACATTCTTTTTAATCAGGGTTCCATCTGAAAAGTCGCGAGAACATAAAAACACGAATTACCCCCTTGGATGTTGAGATCATCTATGTTACAAGTTTATCAATAATGGAGCGGTTTAGGGATTTCAGCACTTTTAATAATGCGTTACAAGCCCGTCATAAATCCAAATGCCAATATTTCCACAGTGTTCACCAACTAACGTGTTACAACACAGACGATGCAGCACCCAAACCAAATCAATTGTACTCTAATTGGATTATTGAAGTAGTATGACGAAGAAATAAAACGCTTTATCCGAAGATTTAATCTCAGCCGTCGGCATTGAAGATAATTAAAGAAATCCGTTAACTGCAAGATATTTTATTTGATTCACGACAAAAAGATTTGACAAAGGTTATAACAACTTATGAGACGCCATTTCCCTTGACAATGATATACAATGGTTTTGCAGTAGAATCAGATTGATGGTGTCAATCTATGATTAATCTATAAAATCAGAAACATTAATTTAAAATGATAATAAGTTGCGTACTTTGATAAAACAAACGTATTCGTAAGTGGATATCGCCTGTATAATTTGTATTTGAAATAAATATACTGATAAATATTATAGCGATTGTTCATAAATATATTATAAAAACAATGTTTATAAATAGTGTACATGTAACATGTTACATTTTCAATAACGAAATCAAACTGCATGTAAATGTAAATAACAAAATCAGCGTCCCCGAACCAACTACACGCACTTTCATTTTTCTAATAAAAAACACCGCTCAGAATATTCTTTCCTTTCGATGGATGACACCCGATCCATTCCTTCGTATTCACGCGATTATCACAAGGTTGAAGGAGGTCGATTTCATCACGTTATTGTAACATACAATAATAAACAGATTGTTTCCGTGATACTGTAGTTTAGAACACGTAAGCAAGTACTGCAGCTAAAAAAAAATGTTCTCAGGTGCTTGCCGTTTAATATATACAATAATGTACGAGAATATGCAACTATTTATAAAAAATATTAGCGTGACATTGATTCCCTTTTTATGAAATGATAAAGCACGGACATTACAGAACCGACCACATATTGTTTTACTCCACCCGAATAATTGTGTTTGTGTGACCAAGAAATAAAAAACCTGTCGTTGAAAATTCAATACTACGTTTCCTTTGTTTCTTCAATCCCAGCCGTCGGCATAGAAGGCAAGTTAAAGGATCCGGTAATTTAAACATGATTTATTTTATTTACTCTATAAATTAAATGGTTGGACTAAAGTTGTAAGACGGCTTAGTTTCCTGACGTTTTATATATATAAGAATATTCAGGTATTTATATAAAAAATACCGTGCAATAATTCTACTCTGCAATCAGTAAAAGTCTTTAGAAAAAGAAACTTGGAAGGGAAGGGGAAGATAAACGATGGATTTTACCTAGAAATTCACTTGTTAAACATCCATGTATACAGTGTATTATAGAGAATAACTAAAAATAGGTTACAGAGTGTAGTTTATGAGATTATAGAAAAGCAATGATATACAATGATGTGATAGTTTAAGTTGTATATGTACAGCGCTAAATGTCAAAATCAAAACAATATCAGTATGAATATTCATGTAAATTCATATGGACACGCTTACAAAGACAAGAAAAACACATTTTGATATTACATACATGTATATACATGTCAACAGTCCTATCACCGATAGTCAGCAAGCATAACAATGTGCAAAAATATCAACACTTGCATCCAAACATTACTAATCAATGTACCAGAACCTTCATCATTCGTATCAAGGACAACAAAATGGTCAGTCGTTTGAATCAAGGCCAACAAACTGGTCAGTCGTTTGAATCAAGGCCACAGCGGAAAACAGAAGTGGATTCCACGCCTTCCGTCTCCAGAGCAACCCGCTTCTAAAACGAATTGTAAAGTAACATATGTGTCTCCAATATTGCAGCGGAAAATTCCACATGCTCATTGGATGTCTTAGCTGTTGGCAATTCTAATGTGACACTACCAAACCATCAGGAACAAGTTTTCAATTAGTTATGTCCGTTATGGCCACTGTTATTGACTGAGAAAAGGTTTATATTTCACCCACACAAAAGGATTTTATTGCATTTATGTATTACCAGAAGAAAACTGTTATATCTTGATATTTCATAATGTCACACTACATTATTAATTAAGACTTGACGCATTCAAAGCAACGTTTAAATGACATTTAGCTGTTTGTTTGTGACGTTCGAAAAGCGAGCAAATAGTATTCACCGAGACCAATTATGACGCCATTGAGAGGAAGAATGACAGCAAGCCGTCTTTTTGTTAAGATCCAGGCATGTCATACATTAATTCCTATGGACATGTTTACATTTTGATCAGTCAGTTGACTTAGTAATTTTCTTCTAGAAATGTTTTTGAGCCAACGCCCGAAACCTCGTCTTCTTTTACATGTGTGTACTTAACATCACATTTTGACAGCATTGGAAAATGATTGATATGATGCTATTAGGGCGAATTTATAATGATAATGTTTGGAATACAAGTTCTGCCCCGATAACTTCAAACTGTATTGATTTTACTCACTGTGCGAAAAGCAATTCCATTCCTTTCAAAGCATTTTATACTGATAGGATAAACAGAAACGCAAGGTAAAATAGTATGCAACAATCATGTAACTGCTTGCCCTAAAGTTGTGGTGAGACGAGTATATTGGTCACTGTGCACTCAAACCGGTGTCTAAAGTTGATGTGTAATGTACGATGCCACACAGTGAAAGTGTTAAAATGCAAAAATAAAACACATGCAGAATAATAATGACAAGTTTGTCAACACATCTTGTCATAACACTTGATACTCTTGAGGTGTACACTTCGCTTACCGCTGTGAACTGTCAATCTGAATATCTTGCAATCATGGTACATGTACGGCGGACGGAAGGTCAGGGGG
>NW_018485466.1:0-5342 GCF_002113885.1 Mizuhopecten yessoensis
AAAAAAAAATATAAGCAATCATACCAGAAAATAAAAGAAAACGTCGGTGCTGCGCACTCGTGAAAAATATCAATACTAGCAACAGACGTGAAATATATTTGTTATTACTCAAGACACCATTAAATATCTTCTATAAATTGACGCCTATATGCGAACACTATTGAAAAGAAATACTCGTGGTTTATTTGTCATGCAGTATAATACTTTCATTTAATGTACCACCTTTCTTTTCATATTGTTAATTCATATTACAAAAACTATGTCGTATATCATAATGTTATTTCATATTACAAAATCTTTTCTGCATATTATATTTTCAGTTCATCTTACAAACCACATGTTTATGTCATATCGCCTTTTCATGTTTGATAAAACGTTTCTTTTTCTCTCTTTAGGTCTATTCATATTAATATGCTCTTGTTTAACTTTTTGTTTTTTACATTTTATAATACATTCATATTTGTTAAAATTATCTTTTTCTATGACATACTGTCATGGCGTATGCTGGATGTTTCATATCTTAGGCCTTTATGTTACATGTTCCTTTCTCCCATATCGACATTCGTACATTGATATTGTTTGTCCTGATATGTCAAACATCAATTTCTGCCACAACCACTGTAGGTTTCCTCATTCACAACCCATTGGATAAACATGCTAGGAGTTGGTAAACAGTTCTGGTTACCAACTATTTGGTGACACCTTGGGCGTTACCTCATTGCTCAATCTCTTAATTATGACGTCAAAAACAATGGTTTGCAACGTTATCTACCTCTATGACGTCATAGTTCGTGGCATTTGTTTTCCCTATCAGAAGTCAAGAATAATGTATTCCCAAGGAAAACATATGGTTTTCTAGATATGATATCTGAAGGCTTGGGGGCGGGGGTGAAGGTCGCTAAGGTCGTAATGGTTGAGATTATCATTTGTATCGCTCTTTAATTACATATAAGTTTCAAATTGTTAAAAAAAACACTCGGTAAACATCGTGTCTTTGTGCAATTTGAAAATGTTTTTTTTTAAATGTATTTGATGATGTTCTATGCTGTTACAACGGAAATCATATCGTTTATGATATGATAAATATTTCTCTTTCATAACATCACTAGGTAAAATGTATCTGATATACCCTACATACATTTCCTTCCACTGGTGTATCATTATTTTGGTTTTATACAAGGTACGTTTATGTGTTAACTATTCTGTACTAAAAATAGATAGAAAATTGGACCAGAGCAACATCAGCTGGGATATAATCAACAATTTTACTTAAATACCATTGCCCCACTGCGCTGCGGTTAAACCTATATACAGTAACCTCCCCTTAACTTCCGTTTGGACTGGAGCACAGACCACTACTGTTGATCAGTTAAAGCGATAGTATTAGATACTGGAATCAAGGGTTCGAATCCTCGTCTAACCCCGTTGCTTTGTGGGGGGATTTTATCCAGACTCTGAACAACGTTTTCGATAATGTTTTTTCGAATTCATCTTAATTGTTTCTTTTTAAAACCCCGCAATGTATGGTTTTCTTTTCATGAATTATTGATCAAAGCTATAGTCATGTCAGAACAGTTTTTAACACTAAGTTACATAATTTACAGTGGTACGGGATCCTTAAGTGTTTATAAGTTTCGGGCTACCTAGCTTGGCCGTCGTCAGGAATACATTCGTATTAAAACTATAATTTGTGCAATGTTTGACAAGAACGCATGACGATGGTAAATGTTTGACTTGCTTTACTTTAAAGCATTTCTAAATAAGCAAATTCAGTATCGGTTAGTGTAATGTTGGTCTAACACACCGTTGTACTATCATTTGAGTGTTTCCGTCAAATTAATAAGGCAGTTTGTCTCTCAAACTTATGGAAACGGGTTAATTCATATTGGTGCCCTTTTTCACCTTCGTAATGCTTTAATAACCAACTTATTCATTGCTTCACGACCTAAATGGAGTAGAATATGCAATTTCACGCTTTTTAGCAAGAGTAACAACTCGGCGAGTGATTCTTTTGGAGTTTGAATACATTTCCGTATCCATTAACAAAGCAGGCGATTAAACTGGGCTTCTTACGATTGCCACTTAAGAGCGGCGATGGTCCTTCTCGAGTTTAAGAGGAAGTCTTCCTCCACATGTCACTGTTAAACCCTTATTGGGATCACAATGAAAGGGTGACAAACCAAATCGCAAATAGCTTTCGAACGTCACAAACTGCGGGGACAATTTACCGTTTGGTGTGTATCGGGTCTGTTCCTGTGACAAGCGACCACGCCCTCCCGCTATTGGGTTACTCTCTTGAACAATCAGACAGGAAAAGTCACCAGTTGTTTTATAATACAAAACAAGCTAATCTTACAAAAACAATGGTGGCTGATGAAACTTTTCGAGGCTGATTCGCCAGTCACAGATGGTACATTATATAATTCGATTAGAATAATCCAAAATTTTCGTTTAAATTTAATTAAATTGAAGCAAAATGACGAGTTATAATTAAGTTAAATTGTCTGTTTTATTTAGCGGAACTATTTGGGTTGGAATCTATTCAGGCTCCTGTAAATGTAGCCGAGATTTATGGCTGTTTAATGTGTGGGTTGTCGTGACGTTTCACACAATAAACACTCACATCTGTAACTCGTGCTTCGTCGCTATGACGACCCGAGTGTCGGAGTGACGTAGATAACAATAACAGAGGTCAGATGTCATCGGGGTTTATCAGGATACAATACATTAACGGTAAAAACCCGTGTTATCGATACTTAAGCAAGAGGTGTATACCTTTGTGAACGCTATTTTTAAAAAGAGTAATTGAAAATAAATCAAATATGATACTACGAACCTTGTGTTTAACTTGAAGTGTTAAGAGAATCTGATATGGCGCTGGTTAAGGAAACCGTTACTGCAGAAAAAAATGACATCATGTGTGTCCATTTTTGATAACATCTTTGTTCATAAATAATAATTCCATATGTTTTTCTGAATAAGTGTATTTGTACCTATAACATAGTATTGGAAAACTTAATCAGTTGTCTTCATGTATTTAGTAGTATTTTAATATTAAATATTATTATAATAATTGATAGTTGTGGATGCAAACAAATGAATATAAAAACTCGATCTGAATCCGGAATAGAGTTCAAAAGTTGCTGAACCGAAAAATTAGATAACGAATCACATGAGTTGTGAAAGAGCAAGATTACCTTAAATAAAACACATAATAATGGTCAAAAAATACTTAACAAAATAACTATTAGATATACAAACATCAAGTATTGTTTCGTCCATTTCCTATCAACCAGACCAGTATATGATTTGTGTTTTCCTGTCATCCGATTTGTTTCCACTAATTTTTACGTATCAAGTGAATTATCCAGAGATGCCCGCGATCCGTTTTGCCACAAACACTGATCGTGAAGCGAAAACAGGTCCTACTCAGAACACAATGAAATTAATTAGTCGCTGACATTTCGATCTAATAAGAACGTCTCCCGGAAATTGATTATCCCGAACTGGGACAGATGGATGGTCCGTCATACGTCAGAGAATGACGGGGCTGGTTTATGTATTAAAATGATGCTACTGTTACGCCGTATCAGGGCGATTGTTGTTTGTAGTTGATTAAGAATTGTCAGCTTTACATTATAAATTGTAGATGTTATTCGAAATAGTTACCAACATGTATGTCTTCAATAGCGATAAATTGTGTATGGCATTTTAGAAGAAAAACAGTGAATACATTTTGATCGAGTATCAGATGATTTTTGTTCTGTAAACAATTTCTGGTAAATGGGCTTACATTTTAATAAGGCTTACATTAAGCTTACATTGGTAGTGCAGAAACAGAGCACATGCCTGTCAAACATTCGGGAGATTTTATGTCACAGTACCAGAGAAGAAGGAGAACATTTGCGATGTGTACGAAATTGTGTTGCAGTGGAAAGGTTGATTTACGGACAGTTTTAGTTCCATTGAAGTTCGACGCCTTTTGCATATAGAGGAAACACCGTGGATTTATCAAAATCGACACAAAACCGTGTAGCTTCTGCCTCCTTCTCACACTTGGAAATGTATAGACTGATTACCGAATCAACTGTTGACAATTTCATCGTGTGAATTGCATACGAATTACTTGTTGCGTCTTCAGATGCGTCTTTTTATCAATTGAGTTTGAAATACTGTCTTTGGAGTTATACTGTTTACACCTGAGACATTGAGTCTCCGATGTAAACTCTCGGGCGAAGGACATCATGCTTAATTGCTCAACTGTCTTTTTAGATTGATCATCAGTGTGCATACTCGAATCGATAATCCAATGCTGTATAAATTCGTTTTATATTTGCTATAACTGAAACAACCATCATATAACTTATTAAAAGGTAAACATTCTGTTTAGCTTATCGTCTAAATGAAGAATGGAAATAATCAAATTTTGACGTGAGTCGCCAAAATCTCTTTAATACGCTCAGTTTAGTGTATTGCAGGTTGTCGGCTCTATGTGCAACGATACACTATTAATAAGGTCGCCAAAATGGAGACTGCGTCATAACAGTCATGCTTTTTACTCTGTAAAACGTTCAAGCTTTATTCTGCATCTTAAATTGTTTGATCGTACGAAACAAATACGATTTGTTTATTGTGACGATGTCATAATACAGTGAATATTACCAATCACACTTAATATAAAGTTAATCAGTAAGATGAGGAGGATTTGTTTTAAGATCAAACTCTTTCACAAATAATTTGTTGCTTTGTGGCGAAATACAGTGTCACGGTTCCAAACCAAGTAGGAACCTTGTCATGATGTTAAAAAGTGTAAGAGTATCATCAGTTAAAACTCAGGATAGCTATAAGACCGAATAGTAGACAAGCTATACAATGATTAGTGATTTATCATCACGAATGAAAACTGTTCACGTGCATTAAAATCACATGTAGCTACTGCAATATTCAGTGGGCATTAAATAATGAATAAATTTAACAGTGATATTTATTTTGTACAACTATTAAGTTTTGTAAATATGCATCTTTAAACCACATAACCTAATTGTTTAGGGCCACTGTTCTCGTTAAGAGTTGTCACAAATGCTTGCACATCGGTAAATAATTATACTCTTCTCCGTGAGGACCACTATACACGAAACACGCGTAAAGTATACATGTACTGTTATCCTCGCTAATTAGATTATATTTCTCTCTCTACATCTCAACGCTAGTTGCACCTTCAAAGCAAGCATTGGTATTTTTGACTCCCGCAAAATACTAGAAGCACTTTTAAGCAAATGCTATAGTTGGTGGTATAGTTAAGGTCATAGGAGTGTATTGATAAATGGAAATAGGAAGTACAT
>NW_018485467.1:0-5362 GCF_002113885.1 Mizuhopecten yessoensis
TTTTTTGTCTGAAAACCTAACTGATACTTATACTGCATTAACTTGCCGACATCGAGGACGGAATAGTGACGTCCTGTTACCATGGCGTTAAAAGAGGCTTTAACATTTGGAACCCATTCCTGTTTTATTCGTCGAATTTATAAGTGGGTTTGGACTATTATATCTAGTCACAAGGAAGTTCCGTATAATAGCGTACGATAACGTTATTGTTTTGCTGCTTGTGCGAAATGGACGCTACATTGCTGAATTTGGGAACCTTCTGCTTTCTCTCTTTACTGTTAAGTCTATTGACACAAATCGTTCGTTTGTACTTTGTATTATAACTTGGGCCTGCTTGATATGTCTTATTGTTGTTCTGTTAAAATATAATGAATGAAATATTATATTTTCTGACTGGGTAAGTGACAAACATGACAGCAACATATATTGTCTCCTTTCAGGCGGTGAAGCGGTTCATGAAGCTAGAGTGTAAGTGTCATGGCGTCAGCGGCGCGTGCACGGTCCGCACGTGCTGGCTGGCCATGCAACAGTTTAAGCGTGTTGGAGAATATCTAAAAATGAAATACAACGGGGCCACACAGGTGATGATCAATCAAGAAGGAAGTGGACTTATTGTAGCTAACCGGAACCACAAACGCCCGACCCGGAAGGACCTGGTATACCTAGAGGAGTCCCCAGATTATTGTTTTACAGACTCCGGCATGGGTAAGTTGTCACCAATAAAATACTCAGATAGAAAACATTTACAACTTATATATATATCTCGCCAATTGAGATTATTCGCGCATACGATCGATAATTTTCAATAAACATAACGAAATGATGACAATCCATTTTCGTCTGGATTTATTACAGAATGTCCATACAGACAACAGCATCAAACAACATCATCAAACAACAACATCAAACAACAACATCAAACAACATCATCAAACAACAGCATTATAGTTTTCATGCTTGTTTATTTTGTGCCAATTTTGTACAAGACCCTGCTGTATACGTTATATCCGCGAGGGGATCACAAAAATGGACCTGCTTAGTTTCGATACCTCACATTATGCATCTGAAGTAGTTTGCAACAAACAAGAAAAAATGTGAACATAAATCAAGACTCAATTTGCCGCGGAGCTAGTGTTTCCGGTTTTGGCACGTTGGCAGACGACACTTTTGAAGGATGTAGAATCAATGGAGGTGATGTACCATGATAAAAAAATATATCTGAAAAAAACTCCAGACAAAGATTGAAAGATCACGAGAAAAAAAGACAATTTGCATTTTAATCATAAATCGTCTAGATCGTTTCGATACAAAATACACCTTAACCAAGCGATAGGGTTTCTTCCTGGTCTGTTTAATGATAGCGTATGAGATTGGTTGAAATTTTAAACAAACATCAGAAAAAAGTAGACATCCTTGTCCTTGTGTTCACACTCTATTCTATCGCCTCTTTACAAGACTTATACAAACTATCGGTTTCACTATCGCGGGTACGCTGGCGGACATTGATGAAATTATGCAGCATCATGGGTAATTTGATCGTAGCTCAAGGATTTGTAATTCTTGCAGGGTTATTTTTAAGACGTCCGTTACTAAACTTGATTGACATTTTAACACTTGCCATTGAAAAATATCCATTTTTACTCCTTTCAGCTACAAATTTAAATTAGGCGAATCTCTTAACTTCTCAAATAGCCTCGGAGCTACTTTTAACACAGTTATCATGTATCCTTGATTACACCATGTTACGCATGTGTGGTATAAATATAAATGATTAAGCGGTACCTAATTTTGTTTTACATAAAACTAAAAGGTCATGAAGAAATTAGGTCTCTCATGATTGTATATATTGGTCTATTATCTGTGTTATAGAATAAAGATTCAAGATACCTTTAAGGTAGCTGGTGGTTCACGTTTGGTTTACACAACTGCATGTGTTATTATTAAAAAAAATACGCTTTAAGTCTACATGCTATCAATTTCTCGTTTTTGAGAAAGATCAATTTTGCGTTATTAGTTCCATAAAATAATTACTACCGTTGACTGAAATATCACCCTCCCTTTGAAAAACAATAACATTCATTATTATTCTTTTTATTAAATTTATCTACATACAATGTTTATTGTCTTGGTAAAACATCTGCATTTGTCCAGTACATAATATAACGAGAGATGAATATTTGCGAGTAAAGTTATCGGTCAAACTGAGTGAAATAAAGGGGAACATTTCTAATAGGTGGTACGAGAAAACCTCGGTCACAGCAGTTAATAAAACAGTCCGTGTGTTTGTTTGGTAGCTAAATACAGTTATATCAAGAATGACTTTTTGTATTATTTGTTAAATAAAAATTCGCTTCTGACAAATATGAAATATAACAAATATATGGAACAAATTGTTTCATACTTTTAATAATTGTTTACTTAAGATAACTCTATGTTACAATATTTTGTCTACGTGTTGCTGTTTACTGCTGTGAAAGTATTTATTTATTATGCCGGTTGTCATGAATAATTTTGTTTCATTATCATATTGTAAATGTCCCCATAGCGAAACAAGGATTATATTAATAGGACATTAGGCAAAAGAAACTAAAGCTTATACAGTAACAAACTTCCTCAAAGATTCGGAAGCGCTCACCAACACTCAATTTAAACGTTTTCAACGTTTTCGAGGGGCAACATTACTGTTGTTGAAAATTGTTTATCAGCTAAAAGTTTTTTTTTCTTCCCGGTTATTTAAATACCAGCAGTTTAGACAAATGGCAAATATAGCTTTTAACAAACATAACATTGGTCGAAATATGTTAATTCTCCATTCCATAGATACGCATTTGAAATAAAACCATTTCAATTTGTAATTTATAAGGGAATTGACCTCTTCAAGGGAAATAATTCGAATATCAGAAATTATGTTTGGACATTGTTTTTCTTTTCTAGAGCTGTACACCATTATATATGTTTTACGAGGGAAAATTCTCACAGACAGATTACTTTCACGTAACTTACGTTTCAAAAGTTAGTTTTTATATAATAAAAACATCAAATAAACCCTGATTTATAACTAATCGTAGCAATGTACGAGACAGATTCCATTATTACCATCAGATAGGAATGACGTATTGACAATAAGATAAAAAACGAATGTCGTAAACTTCGGTTGCGGACAGAAACAATATGTTTAAATATAATAATATCAGTAGCCTCGTTATTATCGGAATGTTTGGGGTTTTCCTCAGCCAGTCTACCAAAGTTCTGCCTATCGAATTACAACCTAGGAAATTCGGAGAGAGAAATTGATTTGTGGTTCGATTCAGAATCCTCATAAAAAATGCCAGTAATAAATAAACATGAAATATTTTTTCTGTTTCAAAACTGTCAATACAATGGATGGTACAGTCAAGCATGCTTAATATACAACCTCTATTAAAATGCTACATATATTCAAAGAACACTTTCACTTTTTTTTTTATCTTACCTGAACCTGTATTACGGGACCATCTGCAATAACATACAAAAATCATTATAATACAAAAATTGATAAACAAAATAAATAAATAGATAAATAAAATGAATATATGAATAAAAATAATCGATTCTTTTGTTTTGATTCTTTTTCGTTTTCCTAGTTTGTATCGCCACAGTCAGTACATCCCTATTAAAAATAGACAGATGTATGATTGAAAAATTAAAAAGTAAACAAACTAAATCTGTCATTTGACGGGTTATTTCCCGCAGGTTCTTGCCACGGTATAAACCACACCGGTTAACGACTGTCACAACTCAGCTTAACAACCTAATCACTAGGTGTGAAATATCACACTTTTGTTTTAAAAAGCAACATGCCATCGACAAAGAAAATATTTCCATTACTTACACGAATCAGATATATGATAATATACCTGTTTGAAAACACCTGTTATGTTCAACGTTCTGACTGGCTGGATGGTTTCACTCACAAACCACGATTCTAACGAAAAAACCCTACTTAGCTTGAAGCTCATCGGAGATAATAAAAGACAGCACGAGATCAATTTCATTTAGCTTCTAATAACATACACCATTTTATGACTGCCAAACATTCCGCCTTCCACACGGACACAACACAAAACGTTCATGCGCGTGATTCTGACAACATATTGAGCACGTGTACATACAGGAGAGTGGTCATAAAAAATATATTTATATCTTATATAGTGCCCAATTACCTTCTTTCTATATCTTCTTTTTTAAGGTTCAGTTTAAATAATATTTTAGCTAACAGGATAACATAGGCAATCAATTCAAGTCAATGTTGTTTAATTTCAGTGTCATATATCACACATTACAATGGTATATTATGTAGGTATACAGTTTCACAGCCAAAAACATGAATGGAAAATGGACAGAATCATAAACCTGTACAAGTGGAGAAATAATACTATCTATCGTATATGTCCTGAGGTTTCCAACCGTGACTTCTACCAAGGAAACATTGGAGAGTCTAAAAATTGATCTGCTTCCCCTATCAAAACACTGTTCTATTCAACATAATGGCAATCAATTTGAAGGGAAATAAGTTGTTTTGACATAGTTTGTAGCGTTTGGCAGTATACATTGATACAAAAGTAAAACCAAGCAGCACACATTATTTCTTTTGCCAATGCAGTGTTAGAATCTAATGGAAAATAAGGTATTCTACACCGTAACCTAAAAAATCAAAATCTGGTAATTTGAACAATAATTTAATATCCCATAAGTTTATGTAAATTCTAAAGTAGGAGTTAAATAAATTAAGAACGTCTGGTGTCTTGTTCTCGGATGATACTGAAATATATTATCAATAATTTTAAACAATCGAACAGAGTAAAATTAGACCAGAAACAGAGGGTAGTTTGAGACGGAATACCAGAAAGCATAAGTTGGTATCCCAAAGGAATAGACTTAAATTCGAGTCCTGCGTGAGGTCTTCGAGAGTTAGAATCTTTAATATAGAAGATATAATATTTCAAACTAGTCTGCATCGGATCGATGCTTTGTAACGACGAGTTATGCTCTGTCTCTCTGTTTGTGTACGTCTTTCAGCTGTGCTACTGTCTGTGTGTTAACGTTAGTTACCCTCGACCAGCTATCGTGATGTACCAGCCTTCATGAATCCATACCATTGTATGAATATAGTTGGATGTTCATGTTTGAGTTCCATGGATTCCTTAAACACTGTTCTAGGTTTTTACAATAGTTATTAAGTACGTCTGCATATGTATTGTTTTCAGTACCATTAACTGTTACTAATATTTCTCTCACCTCAGACAGTGATATCCCACTTCATACCCCATGCTAGATTTTTCTATCTCTTCCGATCTAACTTGTACCTTTACGTGACATTTCG
>NW_018485468.1:0-5363 GCF_002113885.1 Mizuhopecten yessoensis
TTTTTTTATAAATACAAATTACATATTATTTTTTGTTACAAAATATTTGTATTTTTATATTTCATTTTGTTCCTAAACATTTTTGTTACATTCTGTTGCAAAACAATTTGTGTTCCCTACAAAATGTACACATTAATGATATATTTGGTCAGCGAATATTTTAAGAAATAATATCTTTTGTATTTAATGTGCATTATAGTCCAAATGATCCAGAGACATAAATATACGGTTAAATATAAACCCCGCCTGGTGCCTCTGCACCGAAGCTCCCATCCAAAGATCGATACCAACGTTCTATGTATGGGTCAATTTGATATAATTTTGGCCACTTCGATACATATACGAACTTCGCATTGTTAAATTGATTCCTTTTGTGTCTGCGCTCAGCTACATTTACTGTGCTATGGCCAGAAATAGCACCAAATCTAAACAGCTCGTTCAGCAATGTACGTCACGATTCTAATTTAACTTCGGACGACCAGTGGAAACTTCGTAAAACTCCGCCAACACGGAAAAATCCTTAAATGGCAAACAAGGTTCCGTTTCCGACATCACGACAATTACCGGAGATACACGATCGTAACTCCATATAAGGCAAACAAGCTTCCTATAACGATTCTGACGTCAGCACGTGGAATTTGTCCTTCTACTCCATATAAGGCAATTGTGGACTCGGAAGGGCAAAGGTTACTACTATGAAATTCATTCACACACTCCATTCATCAACTTACTACGAAGGTTTTCTCGATAAATGTGAAATGATTCTTCAAAATTTTTAGACAAGCTTCTGTATCTAGATACGTTCTATATAGCACGAAAATGTTGATTTTGAAAAATCTTTATTTTTACCTTAAATTAGCCTGACCTACTAGTTAATAGTAAAATTTGATAGTAAAGGTTATCTATTATTTATGAATGACGTAGGCATTGACGTTAGTGGGAGCCATGGAGACGCTGCCCGGCAACCAGTCTTCCATGCGCCGTGATTGGCTCTAGTATATGACTTAGATCACGTGGTATCCCATATATGGGAAGTCTAGCGTAAACGGTTTCATTCATAAATACGATCCGGTGTGAAGTTCATTCAGAGTTTGCCGAGTCGAGGATCAATGCTGGTGTGTAGATGATTTTAGCAACGATACTATTAAGCTCTCCGTAGTCGGACAGTGTTAACACATCATAGGGATATTGGACATACGTTTTACACGGACGGTGTTATTAGTAAACAATGATTATGGACGGTTTGGACACACTGTCACAGGTAGCCCTAGCAGACCAGATGAGTCTAGCAAACCTGTGTTTTGACACTTCAGCATTCGGAGGGAGTCGACTTCCCTCGGAATCATTTGATGACTGTCTCAACACACCTGTTACCAGTAGTTCGGATGTGACATTCTTTGGATGTGATCCATTGGGCCCCGTACCAATCACAGCTACCGGTATGTATTATAAATTAATCGTGGTATAACCACGATCAGCTGTTCGTCAACATGCTATATTACCGCTATTACTATGCTCATTTATAATCATATACTTGCACATTTTCTAATTATTTTACTGGTATGCTATGTAGATATGTTTCAAGTATATTTCAACGGATTTTCAGTTGTACATTTTCATTCATACAGTCAGGTTATTGATTCAAAGCTGTATCGATTCACTCGGCATAGTAACCCCGCATAGCGTATTTAGACTTGTGTCTATTCTTAGCCCATTCATGTTGAACAGCCACCATTGACGTCATGAATATCGGATAACACTTTGGCCTGGAGCCATACTGCGACATTCATTCATTAGCAATACGAACCATATTTTTACGTTTTTCTTGTGAAATACTCTCAAATATTGTTTCGTACATCTTATGAATTGTCGATGAGGTTGGTACACCACCGAGGAACCATGTGGAACCAGTGTTTACGTTTCGACACCCACGGTTTCGGCAAAAGCCGACACAGAGGGGGCGGGGCTTACATATAAATAGCCGCAATCAGAGATAACTATCCATTACAAGCCTACGTCATAGATCGGTCTCGAGTAGTCTCGTGCGTAATACGTGACCCAGGCAATTATGGACAATGTCCTCATACACAACAGATATCGTACGCGAATTGATCCTGTCTAATTTTCATATTTTAATTATTCAAATGTAATAGACATTTGTACACGCACTTTGAATAAATTATTCATAATACAATATATAACGATTCTACTTTTATATTAGACTTGTATTTATAAATACAACTGCACTTAATACAAATAGATGGGTTTAATAATCTAGTTTTAATGGATTTAATTTAATTTGTTTTGAATTAAAAAAAAATATATATATATATATTATTTTTTTCTAATTTTTTTTCTATATATGTTGTTCATTGATTAGTTATCGATATGTCAACATATTTATTTGTTTTTATAATTAATTTCATTGTTTATACCATTACACCTCAATCTTAAAATTATAAAGAGAAAATGGGGTTATGGATTAATTTTTCTTATTTATTTACCACATTTTCACGTTTGAAATTTACTTTTTAAAAAATGCTTCTATGCAACGTTTTTACTTATTGGTGATCTATTTATGTCTTTTCAGCTAATATCGAAGCACAGATCACCATACCGGAGAAGGATGGCGTTTTTGCTAGAAGTCAGATACCACTACAGCAGGATGACCAGGCAAATTTCACTAATCTCACCCACCGAATCCAGTACAAGGGTACACTGGTCACAACATCGGTTACGCCTACATCTAGCAGTAGTGACGCCCTGCCCCAGGGGATTACGCCCAGCATCTTCACGCCGCTGTCCCCACTCTTCAGTATTCTGACGCAGGCTACACAGGGGATTCAGGCCCAGGTAGGGACCGGAATACCACAGGGAACTGGACAAGATTACTCATTCATCCCCAATGCTCAATGCCAACATGGCTCGTTTAGCCCGACCCCTTCAACCACTTCCCACCACTCACACGCCGAGTCCCCAACACCGGCCGACCTGATGATGGATCAAACTGACACATATTCGACAGGTTTCGGATCCCCCGTTAGCTCCAACCAGAGTTCACCCGAACACCAAATGTGCGAATCTCTCGCCGCCGTCGACACGTCCAGTCTGAACTTCTCGACACCGCCACCACCGCCTTACTCATCTCGCCCGGCGATGACATCTTATAATAATATGCCAATGAAACAACAGCCGGTGTTTAACTCTTGTGCACAGCAACTCAACTACCCTGTGACGTCATCGATGTCGGTAAATGTTCCTCAAAGCATCCCACAGACCGTACTGCATTTTACAGAGGACCTCAATTCAAAAGACATTAATATGAATGCCGAATTTAAATGGACGGTTCAAAATTCTCCCCAACAACAGCAACAACAACAGCAACAACAACAAATGAACACAAATCAACCACAGACTCAGTTGCCTGACTTTTCTGCACTTGGTCAGGTATCATCACACGGTGTTACCGGCTTCACCCAAACCGGGTTCCAACAAGTGCCCATCAAATCTGAGCCATTATCAGACTTGCCAAGTGACTTTATGATGACACCTACACAAACAGACTTTGCTTCTCCTTCAGCTTCGGTGTCCCCTACTCCATCTTTACCGGCTGTGCTCAACACGCCTTACCAACAGGGGGCGCTGAAGTTGATTCCCCTTAAGCCAAGAAAGTACCCCAACCGGCCTAGTAAAACACCTCCTCATGAGAGACCATATGCTTGCCCAGTCGAGAACTGCGACAGGAGATTCTCGCGAAGCGATGAACTCACGCGCCACATACGCATTCACACCGGACAGAAGCCTTTTCACTGCCGGATATGCATGCGATCGTTCAGTCGAAGTGACCATTTGACTACACACGTGCGCACGCATACCGGAGAAAAGCCCTTTTCATGTGATGTTTGTGGACGCAAATTTGCAAGAAGTGACGAAAAGAAACGTCACGCTAAAGTACATTTGAAACAAAAGATGAAGAAAGAGGCTAAGATTATAGCTACAACATCATCTCTGCCAACGTCTTCGGGTGCTATGACGGAAGGTCTCGTATCGAACTGTACTAGCGGGCCTAGTACGTCACTTCCGCTCATAGTGACAACATCCTCGTTATAAACAGTTAATTCAAACGAGGCTGTTGACATTTTGTGATCCAAAGACTTACAAACATTCATTCATCAGATCATTCATTCAAACACGCTACGAAACACATGGAATATATAAATTCCAAAGAGACGAACAATATCAATGTAACTCAGATGTCTTATGCTCAATTATGGAGTTAAACTTTAAATCAATTTTTAAAATGTGTGTTGATCAGCATCAGGGAATCCGGTGAAAATTGTTATATAGATCAAATGCTTTAATTTTGTTGTCTTTCCTTGGTCCGGATTGCGATATATACAGAGTATATACTACTTATATATAGTATATATCCTTGTGATGATACACTGTGGGTGTAAGACTACAGAAGTGTACGACCTAAGAAATTATGTTAAAAGATTTTTTCAGGCATTAATGTTTTGTTACATGTATATATATGTAACTCTCTTAAACGGTCTTTATAAAAAGGTCCATGACGCAAAAAATGGCACAAAAATCTATCTAACACAATTTCTAGTCTTGGTCGTGTCACTTATTGGTGCTAGATCCATGGCGTGCAATGATCAGAGTTATATAGATTGCTTTAAAGTCAATTGTTTCAGTTGCAAATTATTACCAGTTTAAAAAATTTAATTCTAAAGTTAAATGTCTCTAAATTATTGATAATTAAGAGAAAAAAACTTGAAGTTTCCTTTCTTGTTGTTGTTTAAATATTGTTATTGATTTTTAATCATTCATTTTCCATTCGAGCACGTTCGTCATATTCATGTTATCATTATTCATCCACAGTATTTCATTTGTTTCATCTAATTTTGAGTTTGTCATTGGCAGCAGTTTGTTTTTGTGTATTAGTGCTTAAAATATATGTTAATTAATATATAATGATGTTAGATCTGAAATATTCCCCAAAACTTATGAAGCAAATTTTATTATATCTTCCCGCTGAGAGCGATTATATAGATGATATTTCTCTATGTGCCCCTTCTACTTTAAAAGATGAAGAGGCAAAAGGATTCCGAATGGCTTAACCCCAGGCAATATATAAGGGGTTTCCGAATGTATGTGATTCTGAAAGTGCTACGTTGAACTGAAATATATGAGAAGCATATTCAAAGTTAAAGCATAACTTATTTTTCTACCTTCGTATTTAACTACTATTACCTAATGTGTCTGTTGATGTAATAGGTCGGTTTAAGAAACCAAAAACGATTTATCTAGTTTTCGTTTTTCCCTTTTTCAGCTTGAACTATTTCTATCCCAACGTT
>NW_018485469.1:0-5363 GCF_002113885.1 Mizuhopecten yessoensis
TAACAATCAATACCTGATCACAAGAGAAGATAACTCTGCAATACGTTAAGACGGAATAAACGGTAATCAGTCAGGCTTAGATAATGTAGATTACTATTATGATATCAAATGTAAATGAACTACCGCCACTTTAAATACGAAACAAAAACATCTTCGTGTGACATCTGTTGTTGTCAGGACGTGAACACTCGATAAAAACAAACAAACAAACAAACTTGAATTTACATGACAAAACAAAACAAGACAAAAAATAGATAATACTGTATACTGGGAAATATTCGCCCAGTCGAACTTTCGCCTTTCGCCAGTAAAATATATATGTATCCAGTGTTAATTTCGCCCTCCACATTTGATTTCTATGTATATGATGTTGTTTAATGTTATTTTGAAGAAATTTTATTCATACTTTTTCCTTTCTCACTTTGCCTCCAACGACCCCGCCCCATCTTTATTTTGTGTATGCTGAAACGGTACACTTTTCTTTAGTCTGAATTGTTTCTTAGAAATAAAGGGCAACAAATACTCAATACAAGTCTAGAATATCATTTAAAATTGGAAAAATCTCTTCAATTCTAGACAACCTAAAAGCAGTTTGTTTGTTCCAAAGATATCATTAACTATGAACAGTTTTGATCTTGATTATATGTATACAGTGTCATGGAGAAAGTCTTTTGTCGTTTGCTTGATTATAAATCCTCTCACAACCTCTTTTTTATTTAATTATTTTATTTACTAAATTTTGCTAACCCTAATGGCTTTTTCTTTATGCCATGGAAAGCTCAATCCTCGAGGCGATCTTCTTGAATATCTTACCCTTAGCTTAAAGCCAGAATAAGTTTAGAACTAAAGATTAATACCTCAGTATTTCTAAGAGCATGCATCCTATTTGCAGTTCAAGAGATAATGAAGCTGTCTACACTCGTGATACATTCTTTGCCATGTGATGACGAAAATCGGTTGATAGTATATTGAACTATGACCCTCTGCATGACTAACATCCTCAATTAATATTATTGCGAAAAAAGCATCGGATTAAACTCCATTGACTGTTCCACGGAGCTGTCAGCCAATCAGATTTGCGCTATATTTGCGGGTTGTAACTAAGGAAGATGACGTCAGCACGGACAATGGACGTGCCTGAACATGAGTTTTTACATGATTCTTGGACGTTTCTGTTCAGGATTTAAGCAATGTTTTCAATTATAAAGACGATAAAACACCATACACCTATTGTGAATAGTCACAGACATCATTAAAGTCTTTACAGAGTATTTCAGGAAAAAAACCGTTAGAAGAGAATAGATGAAATAGGACAATAAACATAACCAGATATGGCCAGGTTATTATTTCTACGACGACATCAGCAAATCGGACGAGGAGATAGCAATTTTAGAGACAGGAAAACATTTAACTTATCTAGGGAAATTTGTGTAAGTGATTAATTTGTTAACGGGATTTTCTTAAAAATTGATTTACCACTGGAGATTTCTGTTAGGAGATCAACTGAGACAATCACAGCTGATCGTTTAGAGGAGTCCTCTCGGGGGAAGGTTTAAATGTCAATGCGAGTGTTAAGATGATACCCTGGTTATCCCGCAATCTATAATCTATCCGTCACTCCTCTGATAAGGAATGTGTTGTTATGCTACAGTCCCATTTGATTCTGAATTATTTTTTAAATAGAATGATTAATAAAAAATTATGAAAAGCATTTGCGACACTTGCTTTCTTTATCGCAAGTAACATCAATAAGTCCAATTTCGAGTTGTCATTATTGGGTGTTGAATTTCATTTTAGTCCTTTTAAAGGATCGATTTCATGTCCTTGTGCATTTTCTCCCACTGATCTCAAAATTATATTGTGGATCCTAGTGGAGAGCAATGGAATTAACTAGAGCATAAAGTCCACGGCACTGCGTTTAGTGTTAACTGAAAGTCTTTACTAAACGGCATTTATCAAAACAAAAAAATGCCCGAGGGCGCTCTGAATAAAGGGAGATAAGTCATACGCAACTCAAGAAGGTACATTTAGTGCAAAGAACAAGTGGCCGAATCGCTTAGTATACGAATACAGTGCGTACGTGCCTGACAGCACTGCTTATAGCCCAGCTAGTGGTCGTCTGCTCAAGTACACTAATATTTGATCGAAATGTTACAAGTCATGGTTGTTGACAAGAGTCGAGGTGATGTTAATGTCGTTTTACTGAATAGAATGCCATAGACAGGTAGTTAGCGAACACCATGATCCTCCGCTTCACACATATTGGTTATTATGACTACGAATAATGAATTAATTGAATACGCGGACAAAAATGACAAAATAATGTTTCGGCGTTGCATTGATGATTTGTTAAATACCGTTAATATAATTTGCCCCCATCTCGTATTGGAGTGATATCTGGAATGGTTTGTCGTGGTAAAAGTACATTAATGCCATATTTGCCGTAGAGGCTGGATGACACGCTGTGTTTCGAAGCGCCATCTTTGTTTTCTCAGCCGTCACCTTTCATTACATAGAATAAACACAATCATTATCACTTATACGCTTATGTGAGAAATCCGTATACGGAATCAGGGAGTTCATCTTGGCAGGAACACGAACACAGCTGTACTATGTTTCATTTCATTCATATATCTGCTTAGCACTCTCTAAGATACCAGGTGACTGCCGTGCATGAAAATATTGCGTCGGAGAAATATATGAAATTGGTTTCGTACACGCGATCCGGAGAGGACAATATGTTTGGAAGCCACAAAGTCTAATAAAAATAGTCTATAAATGAATGATTTAGTTCTAATTTAGTTTCAGTATGTTTCTTGTAAGCATCAGTTGAATCAATGAAATATGACACAACGCCAGTAGAGTAGACTACGGTGGCTGGTTTCACATTCTATTGTTACAAATACCAGTCATTTGTTGGATTTAAAAAGCACATAAGATAACTAGTACAACCAAAATGAAGCTCGTTTACAGTTTTAAAAACAAGCAAATTGTTCAATATACGTGCTTTCACAGACGCACTTAAAGCCATGCATTTTGATGAATTCAAACTTTTTCAAGAGCATAGATGAGACACAAAAGCTTCAGGTGAGGCCCTGTAACCCCATCAACAGGTTTTACCCTAGTTTTACCGCAGATTTTATTAGTAAGACCCTGGTTACACTACACAATAGCTAGTGGGTGTGATTGCAACTAAATTAATGTAACCCAGGTAAACACATTTTCCAGTAATCGTAAGAAAAACAACCTTAACGAGCGAATAGTTACCCAAGATGTCTGACCTGATACTCAGCTTCCGGTCCATGGTTTATCAGCGTCTTTCAAACGGGTGCTTCTTGGTTAGGACAACAGCAGATTCGGGGATTTTGGTGCCAGTAACACGAACTGCTATTGTACATCGACACGATTGTCCAAAATCACTTCTATAGGTTATTTTGAGGAACAACAAGGATTGTTTTGGTGGTTATACGGTATATACCGAACCAATTATTATAATTTAATTTAAGCAGTCAGACAGCATTGTTTAATGATACTCGACACATCGTCTTCGGCGTCCATTTTCATGACGTACTTTCGCCATGTGTTGAGGCACCTTAATCCATATAAAGGGAATATTCATTTTTTTCTGATAAAAACAAAATAATTTTGCACAGAACACAATAAAGCCCAGTAATCTTATTGCCAAGCAACTTCCACCAATCAGAAGTTAGAATTAAAAATACCGCGCTAATCATTGCGGTATACGACGTCATCACTTTTTGTGTTGTCTGTTTTTTAGGTAAAAAGTCTACCATTGAGAGAATAGCCAACACAAAACTATATAATAATAACCCTACCTGTCACAGAAGTATAGTATATTATTTTTCAAAAACAACAATAACCCTGTTACCATGGATGACGAAACTACCGTATAAGGAGGCTGTGCGGATAATTCATTATCTGCTACTAACTAACTTCTAATGAGCTGCGTCTTTAGGATTCCCAACAATGACCAGAACAATTTTGAGAATGTCTTAAATGTTTTAAACTGTTTGAGATCTGAGCGTACATTGCGACGTCCTGTCAGGATGACGTCCATGGATTTCGATGCGTGATGCAAATTGATACGACGTAAATTTTAAAGGTGAAACCACCTGTGTTTGGCCTACATTCATCTTTCTAGATGCAAATGCACTAGGTGATGAACTCTGCTGACAGATTTATCTGTCCCCGGGGTTTGCTGTGGCTTTGATAGCCAAAATTATCTCATTTAGATAGTTGCACGATTCACAATACACACAAACACTGATCAACTCATTATCAACATGAAATAGACTAGTTATCCTCTAACATTTGAAATGCAACGCTTAAATGCATTTACCCTTTTGTTTTAATAGCAGCTGAGACCAATTTACATTTCTATTTGACTCCTAGACCGTAGGAGGACGCACGAACTGCCTTTATCGGTATACTGTATCTATTAACAAAACATACATATTCAATCGCATGCTTGTGATGTTTTGTTCCTCAGATTTTTGGTAAGCATAAGATCACCACGGAATGATAACTTCTAAAGAACTTAAAGTGCATCTGTATGTTAAAACATGGAGAGGTTTTCGTTAAGTTCATAAATAATGCATTAATTTAAAGTACAATTTACTAGACATTAATGTCACTCAGCACTTAGGGATTACCGACCTATTTATTGTCAAATCGGACGGCTTAAAATTCATGATATGTATGAAAGGACAGAAGATGCTTTAATCTGAATGTATGTCATAAAAAAACACGAAAGTACACTTTACTTAAAGCGAGTGCGTTTCCTCCAAAACATGATTGCGGGGGATATGTCTATAGATGGGCAGATTAATGACACGAATTACTGCGATTCAGAACTCATGATCAACCAAACGCTTGTATCTGTTGTTGTGAGACGTAAACAATCGTTACCTCTTACGTGTTACCGGAAATGGAAACCTACCTGTACAATAAAGCACGGTAGATTATCTATGTCAAGTGAATGCAATTTACAATGGTCAAACCGAAAATATATACACTTTTGGATTCCGTGTATAATACATTATTGACGTCTCCTTTATATTTGAAAACGAATCAATATTAAAACCTCCGGCTTTTTTCAATCGGATTATAATTATCATGTCATAAAAATTCTTACTTAGGCTGTTTGCCGCTTTTCAGAGATTACAAAATAAACATACAACAAGACTGATAATTGTAAGTTGTACGGGGTGTGACGTCCTATCAACAGCTAAGGTCATTTAAGGACGTGAGACGGATGGTGATGGTAGGTTGTGCGGGGTTTAACGTCCTATTAATGTAACAGCTAAGGTCATTTAAGGACGTGAGACGGACGGTGATGGTAG
>NW_018485470.1:0-5364 GCF_002113885.1 Mizuhopecten yessoensis
TTGTGTTGATAGTCGAGACCATACATTGTCTTCTATTTTTTTACCGTGATTTTTGCTGATATCCTAGGTTCGATGTTATGTTCCGATTTTGGCTTTTTATGTTGTCGAAATGCTGGATATTGTTGTCACTATTCACGCTATTTATTCGAGAACATTACCTTACTTAAATTTACTGGATTCACATGGTAGGTGCACATGGTTTTATTCTCCAGGTACTTTTTCGAGCATTTTCGTGTAAATCTTTCTTTTGTATATAACTGACTTAGTTTCATCAAATTTTGATTTCTATTTCTATTATATATTATATTCTATTGTATTATTTTCATCACAGTTTACTCTTGTTGCTTCCCGACTTTTCGCCTGATTTGGACCATGTGTGTTGTTGAGACCATCCTCGCTGAGTGCAAACAATTTCTACATCGTTTTCAAATAACATGGAAACGAATATAAAGGTTATCCTGGAATATCATCCGGATATATATCGCGTTGGCGTAATGAGAATGTAAAGCACGTTTTGTATTTGTTTATTTGTATTGATTATGCACATCCTTTTTCTACTGCAAGATGATTATCTATCAATTCTTGATAATGTTTCTAATGTTGGTATTTATTCGAGAAACTAAAAAAAGGCTAGTGACCAAATTAACGTGGCCATGTTAACGCTTCTTTATTGATATTCTGTTGTTCCAGTAAACAAACAACATACTATACGATGTTTATATTTGCTTACAATTGCTGACCTACTTAAGAGTTCGCAGTTTCCCTTGGTTATATGTAAACACTTCAACCATACTGATGACGAGTTGTATTCATTGATTGGTGTTGATTTTCCTCTATTGAAAACTGTTATATTTTAAACAAGTATTCTCAATGATACTGGCCAAATCCAATCTAACGGCATTGAGGCACGTTTGTCTCCTTGCGCTATATACTAAATGTATATCGATATTTCTATGTTCATAATCATGAATTATCAGTTTGTCTCTTACTACAGGTTGTGAAGACTTTGACAGGAGTATTTATGTTTGGGTACATTTTGATAAGTCACCGCGTACTAGTTCATTGATAAGGTATATAAAGACGGCCTTTGTAAGAAACATTCCTCCGTGTAGATGCCTATCACTGATATACGTATTCATTCATATATTGGCGGTACGTATTAATGGGTCAATGCATTCTAGCTGACACATACATTCATAAGGTCATGATGTTCCCGTAGTATATCTTATCATTCACTTAGCGATAAACCAAAAGCAGAATTGAGGATCGAGCTAATGAAATATTTTCAGCTTGCTATTTTACAGTGAATGATGAATTACATCATCAAATTGCTTTAATTCATTCGTAATGCTCATGTAACAGTACAAATGTAGTTTGAACTGCATCCTCTAGCGTAAATCTTACCCACGCCCTCAGTTACCATTCCGTCGCTGTGCCATATTAAGAACTGTTTTTCTGTACAAGTGAAACCCAACAGTGCAAAATGGAAATTCAAACAACACGTCTCTTCCTTAAATATCAGATCTATGCATATCTTCTAAGATATGTTCATGTTACAAGGGGATACCTATGTAACTGATATTATGATATTTTTTGACACTTTTTCTTACACCGTGGTCATAATAATAGACCTGAAGACATTCTCACAGTCTGTTTCCATGTTGTGATGTGTTAGTTGTGGTTTACAGATCTGTCATATCACCTAAGCTGTGTTACCATAACATACAAACCACACCGAAACACACTTTTACCGTATTAAAGTTCGCTGTGTATTACAAACATATGTTTATTAAATATGCATCGGGTGAAATATTTACCAAAGGTAATTCATTTGATATTTAAATGCGATAAGACTTTGAGAGTGGTAACTAACCCTTTAACATGTAATTGAATTTTACTCGTAATTATGTCGATCACATCTGAAGTTTCATTTGCGTTTTCCCATTAGTCCTCTGCTGCAATTGATATGCTGTTATACTAATTACGACTAAACTACCATCAACACAACTATATATATACAGAATAGTAAAAAACAATTATTACTCAAAATTGTACTGTATACTAACGGGAGCTGCATTTACACGAACATTATGATACGATAAAAAACGAAAATACATGATCGCCCTCAACGAAATACATGTCCTTAGCTCGGGGATTAGGTCCTTGGTAAGAAATTGTAAGTAAACTAAACAATACGTTAGCTCTTCATAGATTAACGACACAGTGTAACATAGTCAGGCTCCAATGTTTTGGTGTGCTTACTCAGATTAGGCTCTGAAGCAGCAAATCAACTGTGATCCATATGCATTTCTGATACGTAGACCAGGCTTTTAAGAGGCCTGTCAACTGTGATGTATAAACTTCTGATACTTAGAACATAATCTAGGGCAGCGAAGCAACTGTGGGATATAAGTTTCTAATACTTAGGACAGACTCCAGGGCAGACTGGTTACCAGCCCCTAAGTTTTTATGAAGGATTTCCTTGCTATATTTTACTACTAGCTTATCTCCCCGTAGTTTAAAACTTAAGAGTTAGACATCCATTTTTTTAGAGTTATTTTTTCTCTCTAAATGATTCAATATTCTAGAGACTGGGCCAGTCTTACTCTAGGGCAGCGAATCAACTGTGACATAATCTCATGATACTTAGAACCGGCTCTCGAGTAGCGAATTAATTGTGACATATACATTTCTGGTACGTATACCAGGCTTTTAAGAAGCGAATCAACTGTGATATATAAACTTTTGATACCATACATTGTGGTAATACATAACTTTACAATTTATATTATTCATGTTTAGAAATATTACCAGATATTAGCAGCAAACAGCAGAATTGCGTTGAGTAACTCATTCCAAAATAGCGCCGTGCCTTGTTGTCAAGTGTGACGTCATAAGAACATTCCGGCACCTTTCGCAAGCGGCTACATTTGTGTTGTGTTGCTTCCAAAAATTTTATCAATAAAAATGTAATAGTTTACCGTTGCATACCATACTTATTTCAATCGTATGGCAGAATATATGGATATTTCGTGAAAATTATCGATTGTCGGCCTAATGTAACGTCATTCAGCACTGGGTAATTTAAACGTTCATAATGCTCTGTCAGTGCACTTTCTTTTGACATTTATATTGTTAATACATTGATTCATCCACCCTCCATATATACATGTGACAAAGTAAGCGTTTAAATACATCAGTGAAGGGGGACATTACTCTGATTTACACACTGTAAAGCGCTTTAGATTTCTCAATTAATCTGGAATTGATAATGTCGTATATATTCATGTGACTTCACCGTTTTAGTGACTCTTATCCATATTGTAATCTCACTTGCATGTTTCATACATAAAGTAACAATATGTAACTATTCCTGATAAACAATATATCTGAAAAAGTGAACAACCTAAGAATGTCACTCGAAAGTCGAACTAATGAGCAGCAACATCTATTTGTGAAATGTATTTTGCTATATGTACGTAGAATTCAAAAACGTAGAAAAAAAGGTAAATAGAATCACAGAATTGATATTCTGTTTAATACACAGGTGAACTGTCTTGATGTACCCTACATTTAGTTTGCATCAGAACTGAATGATACGTGTATCAAACTCCAGTACGCTGCATGCATACTTATTTCTGTGATGAAATGTGTATGCGTACAATATGTAACAAGGATGACTGCGCACTACAAAACAAAGAGTGAATCACATATATTTGCTTTAGCTTATTCCATTTAACATCTTGTAGTCGATCTTTGGTTATTTTTCATTCAGTTAGATAACTAATCAGACCCCTAATCTGTGTTTATTTTCCGTTATGAACTCATCGTTGGCTATGTAAACGTATTGCTGATGATTGTCACTATTCAATTGACCTGCATATCAACTGATATAAGAAGCGACTGTTTCCCCGCTGTGTATAAAAGGCACACATTCCATTAATGCCAAGGACACACACTAAATATATGTAGGTATTCCCCGATCACTATCTATAAGTATTTAAATTACGTTATTTCCATGTGCAAATTGTTCAGGTTTAAATAAGCTATGCCACACTGCCGATTTGATTTTATGATTATGTACCTGCAATAGGATGTATTGGTCCATTGATTCGAGTCGTATTAATGAGGTGTGCTTGTCAGGTCCATGTACAATTGTATGTAGGTAAAAATAGGAATACGATCAGGACGTCAACACACGAGTAATGTGCTGTATTTAGTATGTACAAATGGCATTTCATTAAAGCTTCTGGAATATTCAATGCATCGTTGATTTGGACAGGTGTAAGGGAAATTGAGCTCTTAATGTGGTATTATTTTGCATTACATAACTCATCCGTGTTGTTTAATGAAAAAAAGAGTCTGTTATCATTTTAGTTAAATCAGTAAGATTGAAGCTTCTGCAACCGGCCAATTTTGCTTAAATAATGTGTAAATTATCAAACAAAGAATAGCTGAGAAGAAATAGGAATTACAACATCACCTTTTGGGTTCTGATACACAAACAAAAATAAACAGAAGGAACACATTTCCCACATGTTTCAAAGATAAAGATAAGCAATTTACAAAAGTCAATCTCCCATTCTATGACGAGGCGATAGAGATGTATGACGAGGCGATAAAGTTGTATGACGAGGTGATAGAAATGTATGACGAGGCGATAGAGATGTATGACGAGGCGATAGAGATGTAAAATGAAGAATTCAATTTGTACAATGCCAATATGCAGTATAGATGCCGTACTTTTGTTTTATAAAATGTACTCACTAGCCAGATTTTGTTCAGTATAAATATATACAGAAGTATATGGTCATGTTGAAGACACCGCAGTTAATACTAATTGTTATGTTTGTGGTCCGATCAATAATTAATGACTGCAATATCACCATGTCTGATTGTAAAATGGAGACAAAACGATAACAAAACAAACCAATCATATATAATCTGCGTTACATAAGTAATATCATCCAATGGTTAATTTCGGATATCACTTATTTCTAGAATTTGCAAACTGACCGCGGAATAACATAATTAAAAACCCCGTTAACCGTTCCACAACTTGCAACAAGACCATGTGTTTGTGTTGAAGTCTGGAACATTCACATTAGCTGACAATATGAGATTATCCACCGAATACACATATGTAATGATACGGTGACCAATCATTCTTTATCGTCTAAATTGCCACTGTTTAGTTTAAACTGTACTTACTTCTGAAAATACAAAATACTATCTAGAGACAAAGCGAACAACATTGTTTGTTTGACAGATTGTTGTGGCAATTGGATTTTTGTTAAAGTCTCATGGACCGATATGATTGACAAAACATCTCTTTATATACGTAAATATGATATATCGTTTAGA
>NW_018485471.1:0-5373 GCF_002113885.1 Mizuhopecten yessoensis
ACCACAAACACATCGATATTACGACATTTACTGAACAATGTAGAGATATGTCAATTGTCAGATACCGTTAGACTTAACTTTGACGATTTGTAACCTATATGGACTTCTTTTCCGCCATAATACTTCATGAAATAGCTGTTTTTCCCTTCCATTAAAATCAAACATAATAATAACAACAATGAAAGCCTACTGAAACCCATCTTGAGCACACACTTAGTTATCCTGTTCTATGGGAATACCGGTAAGTGAAAGCATACAAGCGAAAGAACAATGTCAAAAGGGACAAAATGGTTCACACCATTGGTCTTTTATATTGTAATACGTTGCGAAATGTCTGTTTTGCGCTGAAAATAGAAACTCATGATGTACTGACGCCCATGCGTCTTTATTTAGGGGTAGGAGTGCCGCACCCTAACCACGCGCTAGCCTTCTTTTTAGGATAATCCCTCACTACTCGTCGGCTGTAATCGTCTACCTTGAAATAGCTGAAAAATAATTTAAGCAAATTAATTAAATTAATAAAGAGTGGGCTTGACAGCTGACAATCCCTGTGATTCATTTTAATTAAATGGTTATATATCAATGTTATATGATTCACACTTCTATTCCTGAAAACTCAACACTGAAGTGAATATTAAAAGCTGGACAACTTCCTTTATATGCTATATACTGAAATATCTTCTCGGCATTTAAACTGACTTTTTCTTTTAGCTCAGAAAATGAGGGCAAATTCGTCATGAAAGGAATATCAGAACACAGTATAATAAAAAACGAAATGAACACCTAGCAAATTAGGTTTTTACCGGAGAAGCGCAAATAGTTGACTAGAAATGTTTTTCAGTACATAGCATTTCTAAATCATAATTGAATCTGTTCTGAACAAAAAAAAATATTAGATAGAGAGACCAACTGCCCAAAGTATTTAAATACATCAATATTTTGCTAACTTGGCGTTTCTATGGAACACTAAATTCAAAATACAAAATGATATTATTATTAAAGAGTTTTACTTGCTCGTGGATCGCATTACCGATACAAAAGTCATATGTTCATGTACATTTCAAGGCATTGAAATAATAGGCAATATTCAAACTGCATTCGATATATCAATTTAAAATACATTGATGTAAAGTACTAAGTGTCGTATGAACAGAATTTAATTGTACGTACTTGTGTCCTTTGAAGAAATAGGTATAGCGATTGTAGCGGATGGCAGCCTCTACATTTGTCGGTACACCTGGGAAAAAGGAGGATACAGGTCTGGGATACCCTCGTGGTGGCTGGGTGTATCCTTCGGTCCAAACGCTATACTCGGAACCCTGTCATATTGCACACATACGAATGTTTTGTTAATTTACAGAAATGACAAATAAACATAACAAAAAAGCTACAAGCAAACAAATTTTAACGAAAATCATCACTTTAACACATCAAATCGGTTTTGTTTTAGCGTCGAGTCATGACTGATTTATCAATAAGTTGGAACTAACTAAATAATAGGTAGGCAACGGGTGAGTAAACAACCATTTCGAAGTTAGTGTCTGGTAGTGTAAAAAGTCGTCATAAACCGTATAAAAAGGTGAAATGTAAACTGCATTTCTAAAAAACAAAATTGTATTTTTAAATTGAAATTAAATGAATTAATTTACTTTATCCGATTTGCCCTAAACTATCCACCAATATCATATTGGCCATGTATTATGTGAATACAGAATTACCTTGAATAGATAAACATTTCCGTCGCGCCAGAGCACAGCGGCCTTGACATTCCTGTACCAATTGCTTTCGCCTTTGATAACCTTTGGGTACCCGCTGTCCAACTGCCCTCGGGTGTATCGCCAAAACCTCTTATCTACAATACAGTGTGGTTTATAGTTAATTATAAATATATACAAACACACACATTTTTAGTTAGCTGCTAAAGTAAGCTGCAATCAAAACGCTTTATCTTAGTATAAAACATCATCATTAGATTTTGAAGAATTGGTATTAGAATATTTTTGATATTTAAAGTTTGATTGGCATATCCACTGTTTGAATAACACATGTATATGCTTTTTAGGTTATAGTTCACAATTATATGAGTACAGGACCTATCGAAACGATGCATAATTGCATTATATGAAGGGCGATAATGTTGAGTCACCCAGGAAAAACATACGTATTTTGTCTGTGCCGTTACTTTACGGGAGCACTCTCTCTCCTTTAATTTTTGGATCTCTCATAACCCTAATGATTTGTTAATTGTCAATCAATTTGCATGTTGTGATGACAGTATAAGGTAACTCTCAGTATGCTACATTTCAAGTTAATTGAAAATGGTGTAAAAAAAGAACTGTCACACATTGTAAATATGTAAAACCCCATACAAATCATTCTAGGCATACATAAATGTACAGCAATGACAACAATAGTGTGGATAATGACAGAACTATAATATGTCACCGAATGAAACTATTCTGAGAAAAGAGTACCGACACGTTAAACTATATCATTGTTATTGTCATTAATTTGAAATATTTGTAAAAGTCTTTTGAAACGAATCGCATGATGCAATGCATTTTACAGAATTACATTTGCTTGAAATTTTAATGTTTTAAAAATAGAATATTTAGTTATAATTGACGCGAAGGTACCCTTTACCTTAAACAAACTATAATTATCATGATAGGTGTGAGTTGCTTTTCAAGGAAGGTATTGCTACCCTTCTATATCATTTACGTTGTTTTTACTCTTACACTAATAAGATTTTTAGATAACTTTGAAATGGATTCTACGGAAGAGTATATGGCCATGTAGACAAAATTAAATTTCGTTTTGTCGTGTTGATAACTCGAAATTTCGACTTACTTACTCTACATGGCCCTATTGCTCTTCCGTAGGATTCTGAGAAGGAAGCTTTAATTGATAGAAAAAAATCAGAAATTATGTTTTTGTCACATTCTGATGGTATTTATGCATATTATCAGCAGGGAATGTTTTGATCTAGCATAGCAAATAGCCAATATTTGTCTCACCTTTGAAGAAGTACAGTCGCTGGTTTCTAGCCTTGACTATAGCGCCTGGGTTTTTCGGAGCCCTACGAAACACCCTTCTGATGTATCTTCCTCTTTCAACCCCATTGACGTCGGACCGAAACCTATACACTTTTGTTCCTCGTACAGCATAAATACGGCCATCGTCACCTGCAATTTTAATTTTCAAAAGCAAGTTTACAAAATCATAAATCTAAATGTTTTATACTTTTATCATCTAAATTGCAGAATTTCACGTTGGTTATTATATTAACTTAGATACGTTAACATGTCTTTGATATCATCAATATGTGTATCGACAAGCTGCAAACTTTCAGTTCCAAACCGACATACGTTTGAGGTAAAATAAGCCTTCACAAGATGAACATCTGAAAAGTTAAGTTTTCTGTAAATTAAAATAATGACTTAAGTTTCTGTATGAATATATTTAAAATCTTGTTCATGAAAAAGTATCCACATTTGCTTTTTTGGGGGTTAAATATCCTCGCAATAAGTTACGTAACTCGTGACGGCGGATGCCTAGATAGCTATCATGGTTCTTCTATGTTCTCAAAGTAGGCCACAAAGAAAAAAAAATACCATTTTCTTCAAGAGGGGAAGGGAGGTGGCTGGGGTTGTGTGTTATTAGTCGTTCTTACGAGACATAGCTGGATGCAGCAGGTCTATTCTTTCACGTATTCCAGGCCAGGAAACCTCACAATATATGAAGTGTGAGTTTTTTATCAATCTAATTCCATTTATTTACACGACATATAGAGGCATGTTAAATTCACTTATGTGCATAAAATGTTTTTACGCAGTCCTGTCGCTGTTCGAAATAAAGGGAAGTAAACCCCGCGGCATGTCAGCGATTTTTAAAAGATCCCCATTTATATTGACGCCAAATCACACCTCTAGTGTGACGTCATAATTATGTTGACGTCGTTTAGCTATAACGTTATCACAAAACTGGCGCCATGGACTTATCTACTGGTATAACTGATTTTATTTAACATCTCGAGACGATATTTTGCAACATTCAGGAAGCGATTTCACCTCGACTGTGATGAATATTATCCTTGAATCCCTCACAATACGTCAAGGGTATTATGAGCAATAGCGTAACCATTGTTTAATGGCTATAGATAACAAATATCACTTTCTTCCGATGCTACTTTGGTCAATATATCTTGTATTTTTTTTACGTCTTTACCACTACAATAAACTTAATGTCACATTTTTATATGCCCCCCAAAATGTCTTTTTTTAGATGTCAATGATGTTAACGCTCTGATCATCTTAAAACCGCGTGTTACAGACACCGAAGAAGCATGTAAACATAGACATATCAAACTGTGCGGTATGTCTGGTTGATAGAATGTGTAAAACAACTGTATAAATGTCAAAACACAATTAATGTGATTATGTGATAATATGTCGAAAAACAACGTTGAATAGGGGGAAAAGAGGGGCAGTAATGATAGGTCATCGACTATCCTCCTTTTATGAAACCAATGTGTTTACAATGTGTCATGAAATACGTTTTAGATATTGATATATAGCATATGTCTTGTGGTAAGATAAATACATTTTAGAAATTAATATGCATATTGTACGTCTTCCGGCAATGTAGATCAATTTTAGAAATTCATATTTATATACATGAGTCAAAGAAGTAATATAAACGGTAACATCCCAAATAACACTGGAGATACGCATTACTTAAAAGTTGTATATTGGGCAAGGAAGTAACTCATACGGTGTAGACAACATGAGCTTGTCAATTTTTCTGACCATTCCGGTTCTTTATCGAGACACGGAAAATAACAGAACACTCACATTCAGCAAAAACATAATAGATATATAAAGGATATAACTGACATCAAAACACAATAAACCCCTTAGCTAACAAAGGCCAAAGTATCGTTGACCAATGATAATGTTGTGTGGGTGTGGGTGCAACCAATGACGACTGGAAAAAAATGACACGACGATTCGACCAGTGATGATGAATAGGTAAATATACGTTCCTGCGACAAATATCTCATCAAAGTGTTGTGAGGTTACGAGAAATAAGTATAACAAGTAAGGGACGAAATGACACACCAAGAAACAGACATTTCGTCCACTAAATCTGATATCGTCTGTCAGTCTCATACACTGACAAGTAGCAGCTAGTGTGTGAGTCGGCAAACAAATATCAATTAACTATATGTCAAATAACTACCGAGGAGGGAAACAAATTGAGAAATAAGCAAAGATTTATAATTCAAACCTACTGACACCCATCAGTACCTCTGCCCCTCCATTCGTCACCCACCACACACAACCAAACGCATCCCATATTCACTAGCGCTGA
>NW_018485472.1:0-5379 GCF_002113885.1 Mizuhopecten yessoensis
AGTGAAAATACACATGCCCTAATAAAAACAGTGGGGTGTACGTTCATAAAGGGCCCTAGCAAAAAAATAATAATTCCAATATCAGTAACTAATTAATTCAAGCATCAATCTACATAAATAGGGTTTATAGCTATATAGTTAACGTTATGGCTCAATCAAGAAAGCAATAATTGATGAGAGATAATCTTATGAAATTTTGCCGGCAACATTATAGTATTACTACTATAGTTATCATGTGAACAATGTGAGACAGACTTGACTATGAAAGTAGTAATGAAAATTACTATGAGCTGTTTCTTCAATTGCTCAACATTTGCATTATAAAGTCCATTATGGCAACTACATTTATTATAGAAGGAAGACTACATTTGTATGTGATAATATCTATAACAACTACAACCAATGGAACTGAGGTGGATGTTCAGTAGGGGAAACAAAATCAAACTGCAAACACAAAACATGCTATGAGCAACCTTATACATTTGGAAAGTAAAAACTGAAATAAAACTACTAAATGAGTGCCATTTGGAAATCAAATACACCTCCAGGTATGGGTTATACCATTGAGATCTCCTACTATTATTTGGCCAAGTAAATGGAAGAAGATTACAGTCAATTAGGTTTATAATTTGTTTAGGATATCTTATTATTCAGAATTAGTTTAAATATTGAATTGTTAAGTATAAAATATCTTAATGTTTATAAAGGAAAAGGTATCCCACTCTGAGAGAACATATATATGTAATGTAAAATATACATAGTTTACTTTAATTAGTAGAACTAAATATAAATAATATATTCAACTACTATTTGTTTACAAAAGAAAACATACAACTGAAGACTGAAACAGAAGAATAGTTTTTGGGTGTGCAAGAAGCGGTATAAAGATCGTCAAAATGCTATTTGAAGCCTTTTGTGTTAGGTTGTGTATTTTGAAATCATCACATACACATAAATTATAAGATCATGTATTTTAAAATCATCACATTCATATTGAGGTTTTGTTGGGAATACATGTAAGAAAAGGAAGTAAGCTGTTCTCATATACCATACTTGATAAAAAGATTTGGGGTGCAAGCATTATTGACAACACAGATACCCCAACTATCTATGTTTTTGAAAGCAACATATACAACCAGTAAGGATACAACATATAGATTGTAAGAGTAAAAAATGGTATCATAAAACAAACGTCTGTAAGTCTTCTAACACACTCAACTATACCAAAACACATACACTATACATAATACCAGGTGGAGAAGTAAATAAAAGTTGAAATTGAACATGCAACTGTAAGTAGGTAAAGACCATTGAATCACCCATGTTTTGAAAGTCTAGAAATCGATCACCAACACCTAATACCATTAAGTATGACACCTGTCTATTTCAAAATTTGGTGGAATATATATAAAAACATAATTAGTAGGCAAAATACCATGAATAGTCATGGTCATAATAAGCTGATAAGGAAATCAAAGTGCACATAAACATGTTCAGCAAAACGCGAAATAAATTTGAAAAAGAGGTAAATGCTGTGAAACATATCTATCTGTGAGTAACTTCAACAAATGCAAAAACAAAACAAAAACAACATATTGCAGGTTTCGTAAACATTGGGAGTAAAATTGACACCATGGTATTGTCACTCCCTTTGGCGCGTGTTCTTAACTTACCTGTCTTAGGTCTGCTGGGGTTTGGAATGGTCTATTATCTCGTCCAAATCCTCCTGCACCTCCTTTCCGAGGCGGCCTGTTCGCAATGCCTTCCTGGTTGTAGCTGTAAGAAAGCAGTCATGATTTTCCTGCTACATTTTGTTCTACCTCTTATACAAAACAATGAATTGGTTGTTCGTCAGTAATACCACAACCATTGCTTTTTGACATGCATTGAGTAATATACTACATCTAAGATTCACAGCTGCAAATACTATGCTTGCAAATAAAATGTGATTATTTTCATCAGGAATGCTTCAGCTCACTGTAACTAAATCATATACAAGTATCTAAAAGTGTCAGAAATTCTTTGTATGCAATATCAAAATTGTAGGAAAGAAAAAATCCTACAATAAGGACTGAAATTAAATTCAAGGAAAATTTTGTGGATACGTTCACATTCTTTTTGAGTTACCTTGATGTAGCTTTTGTTTTTAATTACAAGATGTGAGAGATTTCACAATTGATATCAGTAAAGTTTGTGATTTCTCAGTGATTATTTAATGCAAAGCAGATTTTGACTCCAGCTCTTCTCTTTTTTGACTTAGGCTCCAATTATTTTTTTGGAATTTGAGCCAGTTTCTAAATTCTTGGCTTGGACTAACCATTTTTTTTTTTAGAAAACATTGGCTTGGACTAACCAATTTTTATTATTATTAAAATTAAGTCTAGCTGGCTGAAAAGTGAAAGAGTTGCTTGATTTTACTAGACCTCTACATTAATTCTAAAATTGAGAAATTTACAGCTAACTTTGTTATTTAAATCACATAAAATCGTCAAAAATCATTCAAATTATCTTGCAATAATTAACCAGTAACTTATGTCTATAAATAGAATTATCCTTTTCACAAATGCATAGGTAAATATGAACCAAGATAAAATGAGTGAAATTCATGGGAAAGTTTGGTAACAATAAATATCTTTTGGAGATCTGCAGTGCAAATGACAGAACTACTTTGATTTGTGTAAGTGTAGCATTATTTAATACTGCATATAAATTTTATCAATATTTAACGTATGAAACATAAAGAAATTTTATCTGAGAATAAATGTTTATAAACTCAATGCTGTAAATTCAAAGAAATCTAACTGTAAGTCAAGCTTATAGATGATGTGGACAAAATAAAGCATGAACAAAATATGTTTTATTAGAAGCAGGGGTTTAGGGTTTAAGTTTCAGTTTACAGTTTGATACTATTTGAAGAGCTGTACATGACCTTCAATAACAATAACTGAACATTTAGTTTGATACCCATACATCTACAGCCATGTATAAAACAAATGACTAGTAAATGTGACATAGGACTGTTTAATTACAAAATATCATCAATATACTTTAACAATATAATTAAATCTTTATATGCTATTCTCATTTAAGGAATGCTATGAACATGATTTATACCCTATTAACTGAAAACTGTTCACTCTGAGGTGTAGTAATTGAAGCATTTTACTGCATGAAATTTTCATAGCATGAAACATCTTTTGCACTCCTGTTTTATAAATAAATGGAAATTTCATTTACACTGACACAACTGCATAGGACCCCAGCTTTTGAGAGTTATGGATTATATGTTTCTATATATCAATGTTACTGCCTGCCTGGGAGTAAACTAGGTAGTGATTGTTCTGCAAATTGAAAACTTAAAAATCAGATGTCAGTTTCCTTTTAGTAATATCAATCAATGACAGTATCTTTTTTATAATATTGATCAAACTAGACAGGTGGTAATGCATGTTAATATATAAGATGTATCAGTATCGTGACTTGTGTCCACGAGGAGGAAGAAGGAAGTACTACACACAACTGTCAATATCTATATATAAATACATTCAGACATACATGCTTTACAGTAACCATTAGAACAGATAGCAAGGTATGCACTATTTGAAAGTGTACCACAGGTACCAGAAAAAGAACCATATATGATACCAACAAGAATACTAGTTGACATGATATACAGCCATGGAGAAACACTTCATAGTCAACAAAATCACAAGAACAATCAATTAAACATCAAATCATTCTCTTTATCATCATCTATCTTTTTTTATCTTTCACTTTTGACAATTATCAAATGTTTAAATTTCCATTATTTCGTTGAACCAAGTATCATCTGTTGTAAAAGTAGAAGAATAAATAACAAATAATGCAGTTTAAACTAGAACTGTTGCAAGAATGGGTGACTAAAAGAATGGATGACTAATGCCTTGCCTGTATCAAGAACTGTAGGAACACTTATTTTGAGATTATATTTTTCAAGAAAGGGGCATATTTCCATTAAGAGGTGGTCCAATCTATACACTTTGTTTACAAACCCTATTGAGGTAATTATTATGTACTTTAGAAGGATTAGTGAAGCCTAACTACAGGGATAGAGTAATAATTTATTCGTGTCCTCTCGCTGAAAGCATTAGGTGTACCAAGTATCATTCAAATTGCTGCAGTTCTTAAGGAGTACTTTTTTAAAACAAAGGGGCGTTACTCCATTAAAAGGGTAGCTACATGTAACTTTATTCACACATCCCCTTGTTGTTATAATGGTTCCATGTGCCAGGTATCATTCAAATTGGTCCAATACTTTAGGAGGATTAGTGAAAACACTGCAATCTTGTGTCTACAGACAAATGAGCAAACAACTTCCTGTAAAAGCCCATTGAATGGGATTTCTGCAATAAACTTTTAACCTGGGTATATGATAAACAGTCAAAATAAGAAGTGATTTACTGACAAAATGACATATCAATGGATTCTAATATGTTTTATGGTTTTGTAATGACAATCTTCTGTAGAAATGATGAATGAAATAGCTTTTGGAGCAAAAGCTATATTGATAAAACTGCAGTTAACTTTCATTCTCTTGTTTTTCGACTTTAAAGCAGTCGAAACAAAGCCAAAAATTCTCTCTTTTCATAACTGAACTGGTTTAAGATATTTTCAATGACTACAGATTATGAAAAAAAAGAAACTAATTTTGATTGTTTAATTTGTTGTGTGACTATTATTTAAAGTGGAAGTCAGTGCGGATTCATTATTTCATGAGCTCTAATGCTTAACATATTGCCTTTATTGATTTACTAGCATGCCTGCCATTTTACTGAAAACAAAACAAAAATGAACATAACAATAGCATCACACAGGAAGTAGTGGCGGTGATTAGTGCTGTCACCCTTAAGTCTACAGTTATAATTTCGATTCCCCAAAACACATATCTCACAACTCAAGTGCTACTTTATCTTCACTTGGAACAACAACAGGCTAAGTACAAGCAAAAAAACTGTCAAATGGTAAAGTTTTCAATGGAAGCCACCTATTCAGAAAAGTTAAAGATTTCAGTTTCCAATTTTCTAACACAACAATTTTGAAAACAGTGTCTGATTAAAATCACATCCTACGTTATCTATGCATAGCTGCATTATGGTATACAATGTGAAACTGAGGTTATAAAACTGCACTACAAATACACACCACTTATGTATGTGCTGGGGATATATTCCACATTTAGGATTTTGTTATCATTCAAGCTTAAATATATTTAATTCTTATAAAAGTTCATCTGATATCTTTCTTAATACAAAAATAGGCCTTATACCTGTAACTGGTATAAGATATTTGACAGTTGAAGACTCCATACCTGTTACTGGTATAAGCTATTTGACAGTTGAA
>NW_018485473.1:0-5385 GCF_002113885.1 Mizuhopecten yessoensis
CTCCACTAAATTTACCAGTACTTTTCCATTAAATTTACCAGTACTACTACACTAAATTTACCAGTACTCTTCCATTAAATTTACCAGTTCTCCTCCACTAAATTTGCCATTACTCCTCCACTAAATTCTTAAATTCATTTATAATTTAGGGGTTTTACGCATCTCCTCTTCCGTTTCACAGTAATTCAAACCTATTTGGATTTCCATCTTTTTACCCCTAACATCACAAATAAGTTATTGAAGGACGTAACAGCTGTCTGGTGCAGTGTATCTGCTATAATTATTAATGTGCAGTCACATGTGTGTCTTCATAAACCTCAAATTGAAATCCGATGCAAACCGTCGTATAAACTCCAGTACACAACCGTCAAACCACAACAAATATAAGTCGGGAGTCGTACTTATATCTTACTTCTCTATACTATATACAGCAAAAATGTTTTTGAGACGACCCGCATTTTTGTGGTGATTCCAGTTAATTCACGGGATAAATAACTGACGTTTGATCATTACTAGATACAAATATTGACGTTACTTTTGTAGCCGATTGTTATTTATTGTTTTTTAATTAGTACTAACGCTCACCTGTGTTTCACCCCGAAACACGAGGTTAATCCGCGGATTATACGGACAGGCAGACACGTGACGCAATCAATATTGTTATAAAATCTTAGGTCTTTAAACTTTATTATCATGACTGCAAAAAAAGAAAACTTGGTTTGGATTTGACAATAAATCTCTCAACGTTCAGTAGCAATTTTGATAATAACAGATAAGGAATCAGTGTGATTTTAATCTTTTACTTCGCAGCCTACAGAGAACACAGTGCCAACATGTTTTGGTACATTGTAGGTGATTTTTCTGTTTTAATATGGGGAAAATATTATGAAAAACGTGATACATTTTGAAGAACCAATACGTTTTTAATTACTCTTTAACAAAATTGTGCTCATTAGTTTGTATTTTAATCTAACAAAGTAGATTCATGAAGAATATTTAGAAAATTGTATAAGCAATAAAAAGATGTTTCGTGCATCCTGCTTTTTAAATATAACACATCTTTTTTAAAGCATTATAAGCCTTCATATTTACTTGAGAACATAAATTCAAAAAAGCTGTATTAGATACTACTCATGAGTTTATATTTGTACATACACTGTAGCTCACATAGTTTCTCATAGCTTGCAAATAATCTAGAAAGTGTATACGACAATGAAGTACATTGTAATTGTACTCCATTACTTTAGACAAGGTAATAATAAAGTTTATGTTGATCGTCTAAACTGAACAGGTTCATAGTTTTGATATCCAAAATATAGATAGTCAATTTAATTTTTGACACAATGCCCCTTTCCGACTCTAGAACGGAGGGCATGTTTAATTTAGATTAATAATATGTCGAGCGCTCGAGATAATCAATGTAGAAAATAATATTGTGCATGTCCTACATGTACCTCCGTATGAACCCTTACATGATCGGCGTTCTTTCACACGTTCTATCCGAGTCGTCGATTAGTTTGTCAATACCTGTCGTGTGCTTTCCTTGAAATAAAGGTAAACAAATTGATATAAGAATACATAGAGATATGACTATAAAAAGGTTGGGGGAAATAGGTTTAATAAAAGCGTCTCATTTATATTAAGTACATTGTTATAAAAAGAAAAAGTACAGTGTTGATGTCCCGCTATCATTGTCGCAATAATAGCTCACACAAGCAAATGTGTATGTAAGCGACTCTGATTTCCCTTTACCTTGTTACTTGATACAGCGACATACTTTGATGGCTTGACAGTTTAAACGCAATGAACAATTCAGTTATAATTTCTATATAGAGAGTGTACGAGGACTATAGCAAATTTTCGGTCCCCGAAACCAGATGTATTTCCCGAACACGAATTAGCAGCCTTCAATATAGCATAGTCTTTCCGTTCAACGCGACATAACGCATCTTCGAAATTCCTTGGTTAACGCTTTCCTACGTTTTCTACACAGCGTAAGTGAGCGTGACCTCTAAAAATCCGAGGATGGACATAAGGGCGATATTTAGTACATTTCGTTATACCTCCACTTATATCTTATTCACTCTGTTAATCAGGTGAGAGGTGGACAGAGTTTGTACTGACCTGACCAACCCAGTTGTTATCGATCTTGAGGCAACAACTAGACAATTTTGAAGGAGAAAAATGTATCTAGAAAAAATAAAAGAGAAACTCACTATTTTTCAAATGACAGATTTCGCAGTGACTAAGGGCTATCTAACTTAAATAAAACGGGGCTTGTTCGGTCTGTCGCCGCAACAAATCTCAATGATATAAAACGGGACATTTCCGCTTTGTCGACGCGACAAATACAAATATATATACCTGTATACTACCTGAAAGCGGTAGCCTCAGCCAGGAGAGGAAGAGTAATCTCCCTTTGACTTTCGTGTAACGTTGCAACCAAAGTTTATCTTAAATAAATGTCGAAAAAAAAACCAATTAATTACAGATTTGTGTCTTCTTAATCAACAATTTATAACAGAGTGTCGTCTCAAACTATCGAATAGATGTATACTGCTTATGTCGGTTGGAAATGGTCAAGAAAGACGGGTGAAAAGTTAACAATTGATCAACCCACTAAAAAATGTTTGTGATACGGATCCATTTTTAGGTGTGAGGAACAGGCCGATGGTAAAAATCCTTCCATTGACACTCTTATCGTAAAAAGGTAAAATGGGTTATTATTTCGGTCGTGTACAACAGATCCGCTCAGACCAATACCTCAACTTTAATCACGCCATCCATTGCACCAAAGTTGGAGGTAGCACGCACGCTCACGCCTGAACATATTTTAAGATATCGTTACTGTATTCGAGGACCAAAATTGAACAGCACTATATCAAGTTGGCACTGACAACATATGAAAACCCCGAAAGTGGAAAGAAGAAAATCAACTATAACACCAAAATAACTTAGAACAGTCGCAGGAAACAGAAACGGACTTACGCGGAAAGACAGTGGCAATGATAGAATGATATACTAAGTACATTAATGGAGCGTCTAAAATATCCTCAAGGTTAAGACGCAACACTTGTATCAGCATACCCATGAGACCAAACAACACTGTCAAGCAGTTATCCTTATTAGCCAATATAAAAGACAAACTGCCGAAGGGTGGTCGGATGGTGGGGCGGTGAAGTGGATAGCGCACTTGCCTTTTATAAAGGCGGCTGAGGTTCGATTCCCCGATTGGACGTGAAAAGGTCTGGGGTCACCTTCCCGAACACGTTGGTTTTCTCTGGGTACTCAAGTTTCGTCCCACTTTAAGATCTCATGCGCGCTAATTTCCTGGCCAACAAGAATGATTAATATAAGATGAAATAACTTTTTTCCTAATTTTTGTAAAATAAAGTTTCTATTTTAAACCATATTACCAAGTTCTATTTAATCAATTTAGTCTTGGTGAATTAGACGTAGACCTAACGGAGCTTTGGAACACTTTTCAGGGAACGTCAGAGAAATGTTGATACCATGGACAGCAAGCCTACACTAGAAACACAAGATATCGAAAAACATAACAAAAATCCAACCGCTACCAACCATGTTAACGTGCACAAGTATTCAGACTTGATTAGTTCTAAAGCGCTAGACAAAGGGAAGATCACTGGAAAATGATATGGATAAGGAGGGCATGTTTACTGGTCAACACATACGAGGAAGGGGGTGCACCTGCTAAGTTGTCTTCATGAAACCAATTAAACATCAATTGAGGGTAATAATTGCTAAGCATATTGCCCATTCGTCAATCTGTCCGTATTACTCCAGTGCAATTGTAACGAAATGTCTCGATACGAACTTGACAGGTGAATTCACCAACTCGACACACCGATGCTCAGTGTGTTTCTTTCGAAATCTCGTAAGAGAAGTTTTCAAATACTGTTTGTGTACAAAAAAAAACATCGCCTTTTTTGTAAATACATTTATTGTGAGAAGCAGTTTGATTCCCATCATCAAACTTGACATATATACCAAAATTATGAACCTTATTCGGAAGTACGTGCACCTACCATTGCGTGATGACGTATAATTACTCCTCCCTACAATCCAAGTGTTCATCGGAGTGATAACCTAACATCTGGGGTACTGTTTTAATAAGCAGTTTTTGGATGGTAAGTCGAGTGGCGAATAGACAGAAAACAATCCACGATATCAGTCCTTTATCAATATCAAAGAGAGGTCAGAGGTCAAGCATTACCTAGTCACGACATACGTTCATGCTTATGAGGTTAAAGCAGATTTTACGTCCCCACGGGACATCAGTGCTACGTCTGACTGGAGGGAAGGACTGTGTATCCCCCTCACTTCCCTCTCACCATGGGACCTTCCGTCTGTCGGATCATGAATAGTGAATGAGAAAGTGACTCATATGTAAATTCCGACGAGAAGGCCAGGATTGGAGAGCATCTTCTGCCCTATTGTGTGAGATAACGCATAGTTCAGAATAGAACTTTTTTCTTTTCTTTTACAATTTCAAAAAGATATATATCAAAGCACGTACCGCAAGCTCGCACCGCTTCATCTTTTAAGATAACAACATTATTGTTTTCATTATAAGCACAATGACACAAATACAATTAGATATACAAATGGAAACGGGTTCGGAAACTTATTTCAACACGTTTCCTTAATTGACGACTTCCGTTTTTAATTAAATATTATATACCATAAACATATTACACAAACATGTAAATAAATGTAATGTTACACGGAACCTCCGTCTAAGGTAACTAAGGCATGCACATGTATTTGGTGGGGAGACTCTACCCAAAATGGATGCCAGATATTGATAAAATTTGGCACACATAGACAACACTTCGATCAAAATTGTGAAACCCATGTATACTTTATCAGGAAAAGCTGTAGACCATGGAAGTAGCGAGGGGGAAGTGGTGGAGGCAAGAAGGGGAGGGTAGTATGGGGGAAGGTTCTTCGTCAGAGATTCTATCAATCAGACATCAGACTTCCTATTAAGAACCAATCATGCTTTTATATAGCCTGCAGCAGAAACCAACATCTGTTGCACGAGAGACACGTTGTGTATTAAGTCGAACGTTATAAATCAATATTTGGTCGAAGATTCGGACGGAGACAGACGTTTTTACTATTAATGATCGGCCTTTAATACTACCAAAAGCCCAGCGGCGTTCATATGATATGTTTTTTTTAAATCCAATGGAAAGTATGTCTTTTATTCTTTATGTCATGAAGTATAGAGGCGCAGCATTGTTCATTGTCATGTCTCTTGTTTCATCACATATTTTCTGATGATAATTAGTCATTATAACATCTGTATACATGTACAAAGTTTTAATGACCGATTTTTTTAGAATGATCATTACAGCC
>NW_018485474.1:0-5386 GCF_002113885.1 Mizuhopecten yessoensis
AAAAAAAAAAAAAAAAAATGTACCATTTATTGAAAAAGTATAAACTTTCAATTAAAATTATACTTAAACATTAGTATAGCATCAAAACTATTCTCCTTTTTGAGTTTTGATTAATCCCCGCTTTTTTATGAAAAGAAAAACATGTTTTTGGCGTAAAGGAAAATTAAGCATATAAACATATTTCCAGTTTTGTCGTCATTTATATTATCCATTGTATGGTGTGACTGTTCCCTATTGCTTTCTTTTTCAGTGTTTATTCCACTGTTCTATTCTTTGAATTGAGAAGAACACTTTCTATGAAATGGACGTTTAGCCAAAGCTTTCGCAAACTATTTTGTCACCAAAGCCTGCTTCGTCTCAGGCTCTTTCTTTCGGGTATGTCACCACCTTTTTATAGTAGATGAAACACTAAACACCGCAGAATACGCGTCATTAAGTACTTAAGACGAGTCTCTTGTGAGTTACACAATTGACCGTTTTTCAGAATTGGAACAACTTCATCTGAAAAAGACATGTTTTACTACAAAATGCAAACAGATACATGTTTGTTCAATTCTTGAGACATCTCGCCTTCTTTGAGTTGTCAGTCACAATGGTATTTAAGCGTCACCAGACCATCTCGTTGTTTGTGTAGAGAAATAAAATACATTTAAACTGTTTGTCTGTATATATCATCAGCAGCGTTTATGTGACACGTCACTTTGTGGACATGAGTAGGAGAGTGCTTGAATTGATCAGGAAAATAACTAAATATTAAGTAAAGCTTATCTCAGGGTTAAGAACTTAAACAAATATATTGACAAAACGAACGGACATTTGGCGCTAATATTGGCCCGTGGAGATCAATATCAAAGTGTATTGATATTTGGGGTTTACTAGGCTAACACATCTGTATACAGGGGTGTGTACAAGTAATACACATTCGTCACTACAGACATCGACAAACGGTACTTCATCTTAGGAATGAAGTGTGGGGTATTGTATTTATACTTAGCAATAAAATATTGACCCTGACAGAGTACGTACGAGGTCAATATGACCAGGTAAACTGCCTTTATCTGCCTTTCATGTACCTATAAATCAAATAAATTTACCAGGAAAACTGTTCGGCTGAAGTACATAATTAGTGACTCTGTAACTAAGAATTTATTCATCAAACATGTCTAAACATTAAATGGTACTTAAATTGATTAGATTGATAAAAGCGTTTACAAGAAGAACCTAAAGTAAGGACATAAACACATTTAATATTTATACGTTCAGTATTTTCAACGCAATTGTTTATGCAGTACAGTTCACGTTTTGCTCTGCAGCTATTTTCTCTTTATTTTGCAAGATCAATAACTTTTGAACGGCAACACATCTGTTAATGTAGTTCATCACCAACATGTGTGTATTTTATATGACAACCGTTAACTAGTTTTAAACACAAACAAAACGTGTAGGTGGGATAGAATCGATATCAAAGAGTTAGTCAAACCCCTTCACAACATCATGCGCTTTCAGAAATCCCTTTACAAACTCGACATAAATTACAATTTGCTAAGTGAATAACATGTTGATATATATCGCTGCCTAAATACAATATACCGGAAAAAAGGACTCTTTTTCAAATGATATTTAATGATATGGCATATTGCTATTCAGTGTAACACATTAGTACATAATACATCGACAACATTGCGACATTAACACCACGTCTATATCAATGTAAAAATGTATGAATGGTTTTGATCATGATTGTCTTAACAAAATACACAAGACTAGTTGATCCAAATGTGATTTCATGCAATCAACACAGATGTCCTTCGAATATCCTCCCCAATTCTCAGTGTGACCGATTGTATCTTCTGCACGCATTCATGCAGCGAATCCCCAACACGAGAGACAGTATCGACGTTCGAACAAGAAGGTGGTATTAACTATTCACACAAAAATGAAGTCACTGGTCTGATGTTACTGGTCACCAACACTTCACTGTAAAGTAAGCTAAATCGAATTCATTTAGGCTTTTCTGTACAAACGATATAACTGTATAATGTCTGGGTTTTTTGGGGTTTTTTACTCCGTTATGGAGAAACAATCGGTATTGCGTTATTGAAGACAGAACATGGTCTGAGTACATTATTCTCAACCAGTACATCTCAAACTTGTTCTTGTAGCTCGGGGATACTGTTGTCCCCGTTCAAAGACCAAGAGTTTGTAATTGTTTGCAGTATGTTGTTCCTTGAATGCAAACGGCGCAGTCGTTCTTGTCGGATCAGTTCTACAGGATCTGTGCTTTGTTCCTCCACAAGTTTGTTGAGCGCGCGTTTTCGTGCCATTTTCGAGAATGCAAGCGCAGCTCGAACAACAGCTGTAACAGTCACAATTTTTTTCTGTGGCACAGGTGCAGTATCCGCCGCCACGTACTGACGCCATTTACTCGGACGTCTTTGTCCGTCCGACCCGATAGAATAAATGTCACTCATACTACTGTACATACCAGACAGACGATCTGACTGAGTCAGGGTGCTGGTAGTGCTTGTCCGTCGTTGTCGTGACGTCAGACGCGACGAGGAACTAGGTGATGTTGTAGAGAACATGTCATCACCATGACTACGATTTGCATCGTTACCTTCCTGAGAAGTTCCATCAACTATGGTAAGTACCTTGTCCTCTGCGATTCCTGTCAGGACACGATTTACCTTTCGTCGTGACCTGGGATATCGACCGTCCACCATGTCACCAAGGTCAGCTTGTATAGGCAATTGGTCATCTAGTTTTGGATGACTACTTGCAAAATCTAGTTTAGAACTATTGTCAGTTTTCATAATTCCATTCAGCGGTGTCACATATTGATCCCCCTCTGTATCGAAGCGGTTTGGTTTTTGATTCGAGATTGAATCTGGTTCATCTTCAACGTTATTTTTAATAGTTTCCAATTCTGTACTGCCCTGGAGTTCCATCCAAGTTTCTCTATCGCTAACATCCGTTCCCTGTAGGACATCATCGACGTGATTTTCTGACACATCCTCATTATTATTATTCGACTCATCTCCTTCGCCATAGATGATAGTTATGGACGAATTTATATAGGTTTCTTTTAACTTATCTTCTACTTCTGGCATTAGAGCTCTCATCCGATCTGATATAGTTCTTGGACTAGGATTCGAAACAGAGCTTCCAAAGTCACTTCCGCATTCAGATATCTCGTCGGTTTGCCTTCCTCCAGCTGTTTCCTCGGAAACTGTCGATGCGCTAGCGTCCGATAAATGTTCCTGATCAGCCGAAGGTTTTGTCATAAAGTAATCTACGAGTATTTCTCTAGTATTGTCCTCAATATCATCTCTTTCGAAACAATTCTTAACTAGGTTTCCCTTCTTTTCGTTATCCTGTATTTTAGACCAGGCAGTCGCAGGTCTTGCAGGAAATCCCCGCAATGACTTTCTCTTAGTATGCGACGTAACTGAAGCTGTATGCGGCCTAAACCGTAATCGTTTCTCTTCGTCTCTGCCCAGATCACTGTCAGATCGTACCTGTCGCGTCTTCTTCAGTTTTAATACGTCCGAGGTAGATGGTATGCGCGTTTTGTGGATAGACTCTTTATAGTCTTGAAAGATTTGTTTTTCTAGTTCCTTGGGATTGAGGTCAACCACACTGTCGGATTGATGTGTTAAAGTTGTAGGAAATCCGGTACCGTTTGTGAATACGTCGTCATCAAGGACTTTGACCTCTGTGTAACCTCCAACTGATGATGTTGATCGGTTGTAACTTTTTGCACTTTGTGCTCTTTTGGGAAGTCTAATACCTTCTGGAGAAGAATGACGTCGATATTTTCCACTGACTTTAGCCATTTCCCATGCTGACTGGTGCATGAACTTTTCTACCTGTTTTTCATTTTCGCGCCATTCTAACAGACGCCGCTCACTCAATCGGAGCCCCATCCTGTAATTCGGCGCACTTTGATAATCGGTGTCCTTTTCGTTACGCGGCGGAACCCCCTGATCGCTCACACCAGAAGTTCGACGCACCAATGTAAAATTCTTGACAACGGCTCTTTTTTCACGGTCTATATCATGTGTTAGGTACATTTGTTCCTTTTCCATGTTTTTGAGTATGAGATCTAAACGACTTTTCTCCATCCGGTTCTTCCGGTCCGCCCAGAAAAGCTTCTCGTTGGATGAAGAGGACGGCATAATTGTAATCTAAAACAAAGAGGTTCAAACTCAGAGGTATCAACTTGTTTACTAGATACAGCGAAAGAAGAATTAAGCAAATTATAATTGAGTTATCAAACGTGTCAGCGATAAACCCTCCTGTTCTGGTAATTTTTGGGATGCTTATTAGATATTGAAAAATGGCGTTACTATCGAAAAGATCAGATCATAGTTTTCAGATTTTAAAAAAAGCCACGCCTTTACAAAACACGCCACACACAAATATAGGAAGGGTATTATTTTGTTATAGTGTAGTTTAAATGTTTACTTTCTAGTCGATATTAAGCTAGGTTGAACTCCAACCGTGCAAGGAATTATCAAGTAAAAGATTTTTTACATTCATAATGTATATGTTTTTTAAATAATTGAAAAATAATATATATATTCATAGAATAGAAAATGTGTGTTGGTTACCCCACTCGAATACCAAATTACTGTTAACTTCAACACTTCATTCACATTTGACACTTATGTACAAACGAATCAGTTCAATCGACCTGTACACTAATTTCCCACTCTGCATTACATTGATATCTGTACTATGCTTAACATTACGACAGTATAAACAGCTCAGGTCATTTAAGGACATAACTCCATGTATGTTGTATCTGTGTGTATATGGGAACGTGTGCTGGAGGCATGCTATGTATGTGTAAATGCCTCATTGTGAAAACGCGGATCTGATGCCGACTTTATAGCGCTACCTCACTGAAATACCATGACGAAGGCACCCAGCACAGCATTCCACCCGGTCACATTATACCAACAACGGGTTAACCATTTGTTGCTATTACCCTATATGTTTGTTATTATTGATCATGTCTATTGTCCGAGGCAAACAGGATTTGTTTTTACAAACAGCAGAGAACGTCAATAACACCTATACTTTATACGTTATGGTTGCATAGTTAGAATAGAAGCGATTTAAAGTCGACACAGTGAATTAGTTATTGTATTGTTCTCTCAAAATAAACCATACCACGGACTTCACCCTCAGATAATAACATTTCAGGATGATAAAACAGTATTTTGCTTATGCCAATTTATATATATAGTATATATACTTGCGCCTGCATAATACAGTTCCGAGCAAATCCAACCCAACCCCCCAAAAATATAAAAAAATATAAAAAAAAAAAAAAGGCCCAGGTGTTACTATAATTTGCACTACGATATTGAATGCCCGA
>NW_018485475.1:0-5387 GCF_002113885.1 Mizuhopecten yessoensis
TTATGTAATTTACCTATTATAAGCGATACAGCTAACCGTACATTGGTATATTGAGCTAAATTTGCTGTGAGGTAGATTTACAATATCACAATATTTTTTCTCCTAGAAAGAAAGGTCATGATTTCAAATCCATGTAACTATTGAATTTGTGTTCGCCCACAGTAAATGTCCTTCCTCCGAGCCTTTTCTAGTACCTCAAGCTTGCATGCTTACCAGCTGAACGAACGTGTCTTGGGGTAGAACCCAAGTGGGAAAATCTTAAAAAGTCCAATAAGTACTTACATTGACCACCACTTGACAAGATATTTGTGCAAAATGCCCTATTTTAAGGTGTTTTATTAAATGTATTAATTAATTTATGCAAAAAGGAAGAAAAAGGAATTCAACTTATTTCAAAAACCATTAATGAAAGTTAACAATTGGTGATCTGCTTCCTAAATAGGGAGACTTAGCAAGTATGAGTTTGTTATATTTTGTAAGTTTCATGATAGCAGACACACTTCATGAATGAAAACAATTAAGAATATAACAATACTTTTCACTAATAAATGCAATGCATATATTGCAATGGAGTGGTTCTGTGTGAATGATTTTAGTTAAGCATTGCATATTGCAAGGTGCAATTATTGATAGTTCAGACCAAACAGTTTTTGTTTTTTTTATGGATTTTTTTATGGGAGCTACCTTCCATGCTGGATGGCCTTTGTACATGTAATGCAAACTGACATCTATCATGGTCTGTTGCTATATTTTAAAGTTTATTTTCAGTAATGGGATAATAGCATGTCTAGGTATATTTTGTCTGGGGTAAATCAATTATATTTGTTCTTGGTGTGAGTGTAAGTATTCCAGGTCGGACCCATTGGGCGATGTAGGATTATAGTCTATCATCAAAACTGTCCGGGATGAGGAACGATGGTAGGGCATACAGGCAGGAAAATGACTAAACCCAAAATATATTCCTGTATCACATTAGTACAAGTGCTTGTTTCCTAATTTAGTATTAAGATGTCTAAATCTTAAAGTATTTAATCAAGTTTTAAAGTTTCCAGTTCTGTTTCTATATAAATGACTAGAAGTGTTAATGATATACAATAAGGTCACTATTAATTGGGTAAAAATTCTAATTATGTCATGTTACAATGATCAGCTTTGATGTTCTGTGCAAAAGGAAATCGGTAAGTTAAGCTTTGATGTTAATTATAAATCACTTTTAAATACAATATTAATGCTAAGTTCTCTGAATAGAATTATGTAAAATGGAAATAAATGAGCTAAGAAGGTTACCCGTTTTTCCATACACTTTATATATAAAGAATAAATGCTGACAGTACCTATTTAGTGTTTGGACCTATGATGATAACTACAGCTAGCAGGTAGCTGGGCATTCACACAAGTGGTACCAGCATGTTGGCAGTCGGTACATATGTTATACACAAAGAAGGGATAGCCCTGAGCAGGACCCCCCTCATCAAGGAAGTAACGGTGGTTTTCTGGTAGATAAATCAGGGGGTGCTAAACTTCACTTTCCCTGCAGCTGATGAAAGCATTTGGGAACTACAAAAGACATCTTCAACTAATAAAAGGGTGCAGACTTGTACACCAAGGTACCTGTGAACACCAGGAGCACGGCCTGGTGGCACTAGAGCTGTATAGATTGATCCCTTCTTATCACACGACACCAGCATCTCTTTAATTAGCCCATCTTTTCACAGTCGATTGGGTTCACGATCTGGAAATGTCTCAGGAATTTGGAGATACTGGTATCTAGATTTAGAGCGATATACTGTCGGAGGAGTTTTGATCATTGACCCTTCTAATTGACATCATCCACTATCTCAGAATCACATTTTACCTGCTATGTACAGGTAGGACATGACTGAAAAATCTGCTAAGTAGCTTACAATATTGGATTTGATTCTGCATAGTTATTTATAAATGATCTGTAGTATTCTTGTTAACTCGTAAGTAATCTGGCCTCTGTCAGAACGCAAATTGTTTTAAAAGACAGTGGGACAAGATAACGGTAAATACTGGGGTATCTGGTGATATTTGAGATGTGACCTATTCATAGTCGCAGAGTAACAAATGGATATATCAGGTGTGTTTTATGGCCGAGTTAAATACCTAACCTAAAAGTACATTATACACCTTAAGTTTGAATTTGTAATAAATTAAGAGATATTTATTTAGAAATTATTTTATATGTGCTAATAGCTGGTAAATGGTTTTTTAGTATTGTGTTATCAGGACTTAACTTCATGACTGACTATGTTCAGAAAATGTAAATCATATGTTCAGAAAATGTATATGATAAGCCCCGCAATGCTTTTAAATAATGGTATAATCAACTTACCATTGGGAATCCATTTGTTTTGTTTTCCATTTGAATATTATGTAATGTATTCTTATAACATATTTTTATTGTAAATGCACTGATTATAGGACAATATATCCTTAAGGAGATGTCTACTGAATTAGTTTCAGTACCACATACATGTACTTCCTTACAAGTGGTTTTCGGTGGTGCAGTGGATAACCCACTCGCCTTTCACCAAGGCGACCACGGTTTGATTCCCCGATCAGGTATAAAAAGGTATGGAGATATCTGCCTGACCACACAGGTTTTCTCTGGTACTCCCCAACATTAGGACCCCTTCCTGTTAACATTTGAGCCAACAAGAGTGGTAAAGTTCAAATAACTTCTTTCATAATTGTTGTAAAATGAATAAAGTTTATATATTATATATACATATTCCTCATGTTATAAGAACAATAAAATTCCCAGGACAATACAAAGGAACTGATCATGGGACAATTTAACAGGACATGTTCTCAATTAGTATCTGGGTATCACCGTAAAACCTTCAGCATGTCACAATGACAATAAAAATTAAGGAAATTTTGTTTATGTCAAGTTGTGTGTATAAATCAATGTAGGAATCGTGTTTAACAGTGTCTTTGGTGTCTAGAACAATACTCTCCATATCATTAAAATAATGTAACCTTGGCAAACTGTCAAACATTATGTGGAGAGCATGACGCTCTGAAACAGTCGGACAATAGAAGAACATGAAAATTATAATAGATTTCTTCCCTAATGTTGTTACGGAAATTTATGGTTCTAAAATGAAATTAAAACGCGTGATTGAAAGGGGTTTCCCTCCTCATTGAGATGCCTGCAGGCACCAAACCCTTGACTTGTGTGACACCGTCGTGGCGGTAGAGCAGGGTCCCGACTGTCTCCTGGGGACAGCGGTCACTGACGCCTGCTAAGATGAGTCATACTGTAAATGAATTGTTCCCTCCATTACCATTTATAAGAACAATGTGAGAGTGCCTCCTCTTCTCTTGAAGGAAACTGTAAACCTTTGAACCTTACTGGCTGATAATCACTCCCATTTTCATTAGTTAAAGAGCTTTTTGCACAAAGATCACAGAATGTTATCAATACATTGAATTATTTATAGAAATACTTTTCTAAAAGAAAAAAATCACAAAAGTGGCTGTCAGATTCTTGTTCAGCATGATGGATATCACGTTTTTTTTAATTCATTTAAAGTCAAAATCCAAGGCCTTCTTCATGATTTAGTGGCTAAATCATGTTTAATCCAATGAATTATTTCCAAATTCAGGAAAAGAAAACGCACCAAAATGTCTGGAAAGTGTCCATGGAACATTGCTGTAAAGTATGACATTTGAAATGATCGCATTATCTTACCAAAAATTGTAAGGCTTGCATAGCAGGTGCTGATAAGTTAAGCCCATATTACTTTATTTTTCAAAAAAGGATCATAGCCATTATAAAGCTGTTGAACTTTTACATTATAGCGGCTTAATATTAAGCACATTTCTTGGGGAGAGAATTATGATTATGATATTGGAGAGATTTATATGTTGCTGAAGGATGACTTGTCTATGAAGGATGAGTTGTATGAAAACGGTTTTAAAACATCTGAAAGTATATGTTGTGTGTTGAGGCTAATGTGTTACCCATCGATACCTCGACCCCTAACTGATGGGCAGGACATGTAAATCTCTGTACAGCCTCAGTTTAGGACATTATTGCATTATTAAACCTGAACAATGCTAACACCAGTTTTAGTGGGTGAAAACTTGAGGTGTTTGAAGTGTGTACGGGGTAGTAATCGCCTGGTTTGTAGAATGTCAGGATTTCACTTTAACCGCCATCAACATGGGACCAGAATGTAGCCATAAAAACACTAATCCCACTACCATAGAAAGACATTTCTGTACACAAATCAGGTTAACGTTGACTTTTATTAGGACCATCTTTATATTGCAGTATTTCTCACAAAATACCTCTCTGTATTACCTATACCAAGCGAGCTATTGGGTGTGGCAATAGGTTCCGTTTACAAGTTGTGATGCTGGACTGATTCCTTCTATCTCGTTGTGGATGATAGTCTCTTGGTGAGGAGCCTATGATGGCTATCAAGAGTTCAGAAAACCTGGGATCAGATTCTTATTACGCAGGTCTAACTATACCTACTCATTCCATATGTTCTTTTCTACAAAATATCCATACTCTATGATCAATGCAGAAAATAAATGAAACAAAGAATTATATGTTATTAAGAATGCTATTGTGTAGTTGTTCAAAGATTTATTAGCTGAACAAACTCATTTGAACTTAAATGTTCAAATGAATTTGTTTTCCCGAAATATCTTTTCAAAATTAAAAGTTTTTTAGCATTCAGATTCACAATTTTGAATATTGTCTCTATTCAGTTTTATGTAAGAATGTCCTTGTTCTAGAAAAAAAAAACACTTGATAAGTTCAAAAAGATTTGTATTAAGTGGTCAGGGTTGTGGGACTTGGAATATTTTGGCTCAGATGACAATTAGTGTGGTTATAGTTTTTCTGTCTGAACGTTTTGATATTTTACACATGTAAACCATGAGGAATGTTTTTTGTGAAATTAATTCATGCGCATACATCGGTGGTATTTCCAGAAGATTTACGGTATCAACACCTATTATTTACATTTCAAACATTATGTAATTTGACCCACTTAGATCCTATCTAACTAAATTTTTAAACAAACAAAGGATTGATATTGGCTTGAATTTCATAACAACTGGCTGTGTCCCATCAGATATTGATCAGACCTTTGTAAAGCATGACAGTATATTTAACACAATAGGATGTGATAAAATGCCAGATGTGTAATATATATATATCAGTTTGGTGACATCGTCACTGGTGTACTTCATTCTGAACAAAGTCTGAACATTAAGGTAATACACTTCTTCAGAAATGACTTCATTCAGTAGCATTTGCTGTAAAAAATATTATCAGTAGAAAAAATGAAATCAATTAACTATTTTCTTATTTGTAAATGAAGGTTAAATTTTCATTTGAA
>NW_018485476.1:0-5390 GCF_002113885.1 Mizuhopecten yessoensis
TGGGCAAACGCTCAACAACATCAAAGCCAAAAGTCAGGCATTGCCAACAAAAACAAAAACAAAAGGTAGGTTGAAGAAAAGAGAAATATCAAAAGCCCAAATATTGCAATGTCAGCAGCAGATTTATTTTGGTTGCTTTTGTGTCCCTAAGGAGAGGGGAAAAACAAATCCCAATTCTGCATGGGGTTTCCAATGTTAGTCGCCTTTATGATCATGCAGTGGGTAATAGCAGGAGCATTATTTTATCAAACCCCGACCTGCAAGGGTGACAGCCACTTTTGCCCAAATTTTAATGATAACTATTTCCTAAAACACCCTATCTGTCATTTTAATACATGTATTCTCCCGCTGATTCAATTGATAATAGTTCTTTAAAAAATGACTTAATACCTCAGCACATACAACTCTCAATAACAGATCCAAATTATCATTCTTAAAATAAATATTTCTATGCATAAGTCTTTTGGAAGTAGTTTCATGTCACATTTGTACACAAAATAAAAACCCAGTAGAAACGTAGACAACATACCTTGAACAAGTGTTGACTTAAACCTGTTTAAGTACTCGTTATACAAGGAGGAGGCCAGTGGTGCAGCAGAACAGAAGGGAGTACGGATACTGGTCAGGTCGTACTTTTCTACCATAGGATGTTTGGCTAGGAACAAGGCAATAGGTGGAACCATCTGTAGAATTGTCACCTGATCCAAACATGTTTATTTAGACGTTAATTACTTTAATGGTAAAGGGAATCGTCTAGGTTAATTCCCTAATTCTGATTTATTATTTACATCAGTGAAAAGTAATTGTTATCATTTAGGAATTATTTTCGCTTTATTTGCAAATAAGCGCATCCTTTTCGACGTATACTGCTGTTGTCGACAGGCGAAAATTTCGCAATGCAACCCCGTCGGTACATGAATGATAGGTTAGCAACGATCATTCATATAGTACGATACTATTTTAACAATATTTCTTTTCGGGATACTCGTACCACTGCCAAAGACAAAGCAATGGAAACTGCTTTTTAAGGTATGGCTATATCTTTGATAAATCATTTTTGAATAGAAAAGTATACATTGCTGGACTTTTATGAAGGGATAATGTAAGATGAATTGAACAAAATGTAATCAACAAAAGTGTTCTGAGAGTAAAATATTCTGCGGGGCTAGACTGGGATGTCGAACCCTGGATATCAGATTATTATACCATCGCTGAAAACGATAGAGCAATTAACCTAGGCAACAGAAGTGTACAAACCCAAATGTGCAACAATTATATCCAAACGGAAATTAAGGGGAGGTTACTGTGTATCAGAAAAACGGCATTGCAGTGATAAATCATTTCTGAAAAGAAAACCATACCTTGCGAGACTTTATAAAATATAATGAAGATGAATTCAAAATATTATCATCAATATAGTGTTCTTCAAAACATAGCGGGGCTAGACTGGGATTCGAACCCAGGACTTCAGACTAGTATACTACTGCTCTAGCAGACTGAGCTACCTAGTCATCATACATCTGGTGAAGAAGATAAGCTAGACGAATTCATGTTAAACATTTTCATATAAACAAGTACTTCGACATTATGACTGCAAATGTTATATGACAAAGATACAAGAATGAGTATTATAAAAAAGCAAGAAACGCAAATTCAAAGTTAAAGTCGGCACGAACTGACAAAAAACGGAATCACTTGCAATTACAATGTTACAGTTAATTCAAGCTTGATTATGAAATAAGTTCTTACCCTGTGCTGTTCAATGGCAGCAAGGAAGGGTTCAGGCTCGAATCGGGGCATGGTTACAAGGACGCCTCCCTCCTGGACAACACCCATCAGAATGGGAATCATACCGTAACAGTGGAACAAAGGAAGTATGCATAAACTTGTGTCGTCAGCAACGGATTTCGATAAAAGTCTGCATAAATATATCAAAGGTTTCTCTTAGAATCAAGGTATATTTTCAGCATTACCTGCATGCATTTCTTGTCAGATCGCTTAAACACAAATGAATAATGCTATGATAGTAAGAAGAAACTTATTGGCTTTTGACAGGCTTCGTGGTATGTGTTTGTGCGGTTTGGTACATGACCGTTCTACTTTTAAATGAAAGGGTTCACAGGTTGTACCTACCCGCCACGTGCATTACTCGCATGAAAAACACGTGCGTCTCCAATGTGGCCACCTATTACTGATGTCCGTTTCGCTGATGAAGCATATTACGCTTACCCTTCCAGAACGCCTGGTCGTATTCTCATTTTATTTCTTCATCTTTCTTTTGTTCATATTTTGCGTAGTTTTAACGACTTTAAAATTGAATCACATTTGGTTTAATTTTTTAAGAATTTCAATCCACTTGAGTTTTTTTATGGACAGTTCAGAACCTATGTGAAACTACTGTAATACAAAGATATTTTATATGTTTAAATAATGAAATATCGCAAATGATGACCCCGGATGCATTGCATATAAAATGGAAATTATGCATCGGGAGTTTTGATAGTGCTTGTATGGAATATAACCATTTATCACATTTCTATTATAAAAGATATTATGCAAGAATTAGTGTCCTCGGAGTCCGATTTCAATAGTTCCCTACATAAAGATGTGACACCTAAATTACACATAACTTTTATAGATAATAGAATTGTTGTGTTCATAAAAAATAAAAAATAAATTAAATTAAAACAAGTTTGTTTCCTAAAACTTATTTTAGTAATTGTCAATCTCACTTATTATTACTTGAATGTAGTAATTTGTACAATTTTATTTACATTTCTGTTTTGTAAATAACAAAGCAATCTCGTTATGGATAAAATAACATTTTAAAAACATGCAATGAAATACGGTTATTTCATTTTCGAGGAGACGTTTAATTATATGATGATGCTGTTTATGTGATCGCGTATTGAAATTATTGCAGATATGTTATTTGAAGTGAAATTACACAAATCTTGTAAGAGTCTAAATCATTATAAAGTTAAACTAACCTGAACTGTTGTAGATTTGAAACGACATTCATGTGTGTAAGCATGACGCCCTTTGGTAAACCTGAAGTGCCGCTCGAGTAAGGCAATAGAGCCACGTCGTTGTGTGGGTCAATGTCCAGGTTCTCATTGTAGTGACTCCCATCATCATCCAGGAGGGACGAAAATGACCGATATCCATAAGCCTGTCCGACTACGATTACATTCTAACAAGAAATAAAAGATATATTGTTCGTAAAGGCAACTGTATTGCGAATGATCGCAATCGTCTTCATTATATTAGATTTAGGATGTTCGTATGTAGACTATCATCTGTTTTGGGGCTTTTTTGTAATGATAAAATTTAGTTTGTGCTAAGACTATGATATGTATTACTTGGTAGACTATGATGAAACGTGGGTTTATTGAGATCAATGTGTGCCCTAATTTGTGCGTTGTCAGTGCTTTCTCTTCGTGTTGTTGTATTCCAATTCATCTGAGAAAATAAAGAGAATAAAAGATATATGATTGATACCTTTTATTTATATTTATCACTGTAATTGAATTCTATTTTGATGATAAGGAAAGTATTTTTCAATGACAGAACAATCTTCTTTCAGACAATATTTTTTTCATTTTTGAGACGATAATTAAAATAACCGTCAGATAATAATTTGTGTTGCTTCAGACATACAAGTCTTGCTTGGTTCATATTCCGACAAATAGAATGCTTCGTTTCTCATTACCTTAATTTCGTTTTGCAGGTCCCTATCCCCTGCTATAGTTTCTTTGACTAATGGAAGTAGTGTCTCGATTATAACCACACCAACAGTCCCGGAATGATGGAAATGTCGGGAAAGTTCAGCTGAAGTTGAAAACAGCATGACAAAATGCAAATAAAGTATAAGCCTTACCGCAGTAGTATGATAATGATCTGTTAAATCACTAATTTTTAAAGGGGTTTTTCATTTCTGGAAATCTTCAATTCAAAGGTCCAGGAAGTTATTCAAATCTGGTATAAAGCAATTCTCCGTTTACGTGTGTACTTTAAGAGTGCATTGACTGTACTAACGAAGTAATGTTTTGTCGGGAAACCATGAAATTTGGGCTCCACGAAAATATCTAATTTCGCAAAATTGCCGTCTTTGAACATGATTCATTTGCTGCTACTGAGTTCTAATTACAGTATTTTGTTTTTAAACTCCTATTCTAAAATGTGTTGTAGCTTAAGACACTTAAACGGTATAAAAAATGTATATCATAAATTCATACAAGGGAATGTTGCGACAAAAGAAAGATCCCATGAACCCTCGAAAGAATAAACCAATATTGTTTTTAATAGGATGTTCACATATCATGTTACCTTTTTTACCCTCGGTTCATAACATTCAGCTGTGTTCTATTTTGGCATAAGAATATATCTTATATTGTCCGTCCATCATCTCATGAATTCCAAAAACGTTAAAATTCTTCCATATTTCCAGACCATTTATGTGAATCTTTGTGTTACACTTATTTAAACCATTTCAATTACAAATGTCAATTACAAAATTAATTCATAAAACATCAACAAACATTAAATATCTAAACGTTAACATATGTTAGCGCTCGGAATGATGTTGACTTCATGCAAAGCCCAGTTTAAGTTCTTTTCGTATGTAGACAACATATTTTTTTAAATCAATATCCTTTTTGTGAAGCTCATAGAAAACAGGGTTATTTTATCATGATATGAAAATGGTTTGTTTAGTAATATTTATTAATGCCTAACCAACTGCTAAGTAAAACAAAAGGAAAGAAAGAAACTAAAGAAATATAACCGTAGTTATAGTTCGCACTTATATTTCCATCTATTGACAACAGTTCTTGATTCATGAGCATCATGCCTGAGCGCTTTAGAAATCTTTAACATGCATGAAATCAATGATTGTATTTTCATTGATTAGCATATTTTAGCACTATTGAAATAGTGCAAAGACACTGAAATATGATTATCGCTTAAATGAGTGGTTTAAATAGTATGAATTTTGTAAAATTTGAATTCATAAATATTGTGTTGATGATAAGTCAAAAGCGTATAAAGCCCAAGTTTCAAACTGAATGCGATATTCAATCCTGTGTTAAGTTTGGACTAATTCTGATTTTTTGGTATTGTTTGTATTATCTTATTATAAGTAATTATGTTGAAGGCAAGGATCAGTTGACTGAGATAATTGCCTTGATATACTCAAGTGGTAAAAGGAGCTTATTTAAATTTGCGTAAATTGCGTGAAGTGTAAGCCCTGGAATTTTGAGGATGTGTTCATGAATATTATTGTTGTTATTATCAAAGACAATGCAATATTTCACTATGAGAAATGCAGCACTTCACACTTCATCGCTATTCCGTCTTTGCGTATTGCAGAATTATCTTCTCTTGGGAGC
>NW_018485477.1:0-5397 GCF_002113885.1 Mizuhopecten yessoensis
CTATGATAATGTATAATGTAACTTGTGGTACCTGTTTCGCCTGTCCGTTACAGCCTGGTACCACACGGACTAATGCCATCATCGATCCTTGGTGGGATTCTGTTACACACTTGATCACCGTGTTTGTCCAGGAAGTGATATTACACTCCGAACCATCTATACTCACTTCAGACGGACACGGTTGACTCTGTCTTACACTTTGAAAAAAGAAACACACACGTGATTGCACCTACAGTTACAAAGTAGAACTTCTACAGCTGTGTGAGCCATATGTTTAGTATGTCATGCAAACAAAAGAGAAGTAACGACTAGCACGATAAATAAAACAGATTGCATACTTCAGTTGGGTTCCAATATTTTCCTACGTGTTAGAAGTTATGAATAGTAAAGAGAAAATAAATAAACTTTTGTAAATCCGTTGGCTGACCCGATTGTGCATGCCCATTCCGAATTTCTATTCTCATGAGCACGATTTGACCTAAAATTGCCTTATTTGTCATCAAAATCTTGAATCGATCACTAAAAAGTACATTGTATATTTTAAAAGACTTACCCAAAGTTAGTTCCGCTGATGGTCAATACAGTGCCTCCTGCTGTACCGCCACGTGTTGGGGCAACACTCGTGATACTCGGGGTAATGGTAGAGCTATACGTGAACGCTTCGGTTAGGCTCTTCGTTACAGAAGTCTGGATGATGGTCACATTACAGACAATGTCGACATTTCCTAGAAACATGATTAAACAAGATTGATGAAGACTTTATATTTTGCTTGCTTTATCTAACATTACTATAACACATATTGGGAAATCATGAGTGCCAAATATGAGTTCGAACATATTTTAATTCTCAGAACACTTCAGCTTGTCATTCAATCGACCCCTGCATGATACGAAAAAGCTGGACAACTGCCAGTTAGTCAGAATGCTGTGAAAATGAATACGTGTATGTCTTTGAACAACGACATGAAACAATAGCAATATTAGTTCACAGTTACCTTTTTTCTTGCAGCAGTTACACCTCGTCTAAAAATACATTGATAATCTGCCATTGTGTTTTATGTTTAAGGGTGAGTCAGGTAAGGACATCCGGTACGGAATGCGGACCGGAATTGCGGTACAGAAATAGTTAAAGGCGTAACAGGTTATGGTCCTGGTAGAAAGTGGGAGTAACCAAAGAAAATGCTTCTTCCGTACGGCCAGTACTTGTCAACTGCCCTACGAAGGGCTCAAAGCATCGACTCGTTGGTGAAGGGCTAGTGATAATAGATGTCAGGCACACCAACCACTCGACCACCTTGGCCTCCACAATAATGTGACCGATGGAGTGTTGGCTGTTACCATATGTCAGTTTAGTAAGCTTGCCTTTTACAATGGTCCATTACAAGTCACCACTGACAAATTCTAAAGTGAACATGTCCGTGTATCAATACATTTACATTCTACAACGATTGCTGTCTGTGTACTGTAGAGACACGGAAAAGCAAAACAACTCGTACCTTCTACTTCAGGTGTCAGACAGACGTATTGGGTTGTTGTGGAGGCATTTCCAGTAGGCTTGCAGATTTCGTTACATATCATTGCGATAATATTTTGCTCAAACCCAGTTCCGGTTATGGTCACCGTCTGTAGACCAGCCATACTCCCTATCAAGAGTGACATTCATAAATATACAGTATTATATAACTAGTATTTCAGCACAAATCACATGTTGATTTTGGTCAGGATTAAAGGTTCAAAACGTGAACAAATAGTAATCGTATCGAAACTAAAAAAATGTACAGATAAATGTATTCATGATGTTGTAAATATACAAACTACACAGTAACCAATTACACGTACCAATCTTATGAACGAAGTACCTGCGAAATCATTATATTGATAAGCAGAATTTAACTACTCACATGTAGCCGCCAAGACATTTTAGTGGTACATTATATATGTTTTGCTTCCAAGTGTTCTTTAATATTCACGTTTTCAAATGTACCTATTAAAAGTTGTTGTAAAAATACATGTGTGATGACAAATGTAAAATTGACGTTATAAAAACTATTTGTCTAGCATAACAATACGCTCATCCATCTGAGCTGACTAATCGTGAAGTATTGACGAAGGTTTTTGATTACTTTTAGTTGGTTATCATTTGGTTTGTTTAAATCATGCTAACATATATTTGACATTTACATTGATGAAAAACTTATCGTTTCATTTTAAATGGTTAAATATATATTATTATTATTTTCAATTATTAAGCTGCATTACACATACCTGATGTGGGAGAAATGGCTACCACCGACGTTTCAAATGTAAATCCATCATACATGTTAGATTTTCCAATGCCTGTTACATCAACGAACAAATTATGCGTTCCTGCAGTCTGACTTGCGGCAACGCATTCTATTTTAGTTGGCGATGAGGATGTCACATTGCAAGGCGTGTTTTCAATGAAGACATGATTCATTTCATTCTGAGACTCAAAATTGGTGCCGGTAATTGTTATGGTTGTACCACGAGTTCCGGAAGTAGGTGATATAGAACCTATGCTAGGTGTTATGCTCATGTTGTAGGAGAATATTTGCTGGGGGTAGGCTTTCTGAAAATAAACATATGTAAGTGAAATCCTTTTTTCAATCACATATTGTGAAATAAGTGTAATTTGAACAAATTTTAAATCACCATAATATAGAAAATATCATTAAATATATATTAATGAGTACTAAGTCTATTGTGAAGAGTGTACACCGTAAACGAAACATAATGTTGTTGCCAGGCGACAATCGATGTCAGTTAAGTTATTACCGTTATCATACATGTATTGACTGTTATCGAATCATTGCGTAATTACCAACGTAATCAACCAATAAAATTATCATATACAGTTTGTGAGAGGAATACGGGTCCAATCCTGATCGATTAAACAGGTCTAAATGTTAACAGTAGTGACATTTCACCTTAAAACACTGCATATTTATTCCCTAGGTCAGTTTCAGATCGTCGAAGCCATCACATACGTGGTATTATAACAATTGTCATTTTTTATGTTATTAATGAAAATAATATTATAACATGAAAGATCGCGCATATATATTACAAATGAGTGCTTGGACAAATGCCTATCATCGATTTTATAAATAAACGTTGTTTAGGGATTTCCGTATAAAAACGTCATTTTATATAACTGGAGACCAGTAACACCCATGCACTTGTTAGTACCAGACGCTTACAACTTTCCCGACACTCTTATTAGATGGACCATAGGATATTACTTACTTATGAACATATGGCGTAAATTTGCTTGCATTCTCCTGCAAGGAGTCAATAAATCGCGTTTAAATTGTCGACAAACTTGTTGCGACAAGTCGACGTCGTTTGTGGATACGTCATGGTACCTCGCGGAGTCGAAATATATTAATAATTATGGGCGTCATCTTCAGTTATTTATATGGTGTTAGCTTGATAGCTTGCATGGAAAGATGCCTTACCACAATTGTTTTTTGCAATAAGCTTGTAACGACCTAAACTAAGTGATGAACAGGAATGGACGTTTAAGAGTTACTATTGTCCATGAAAACTTTGACTTATATGGCATATAGTATACTGAAAAATATATACTTACCGAATTTGACTTAACGACTACCGCAACAGAAGCTTCGACGTTACTTGGGGTAGAACATACAACTTTGGAAAGGTCGACAAAAGACACTGCACATAATTTACTATTCAGTTTTACTGTCGTGTCCGAAAGAAACCCGTTTCCGCTGACAGTTAATGATGTACCTCCGTGTACACTTCCAAGGTCGGGCGAGATGTTAGATATCGTTGGTACACTGGTCACTAAAAGATTCCCAGTCGCAATGCCCTTTCCAATAATGTGAACTTCAATATTATTATTTCCAACTGGAAGATTCTCAATGGAGCACTGAATTTCTGTGTCGATCGGTGCTGACGTCAGGTTACATGCATAGCTTTGAGCAAGGGCTTTACTAGACAGTGACACCGTTACTGAGCTTCTCGTCGTCCCGAACATTGTTCCGTTAATTGTCAGGGTTGTCGTCTCGCCTGTTGCTGATTGTGGTGTAACACCCGTTATTGTAGGCGTCGCGTTCTCGGTGTATGTAAAGTTACAGGAGGATTCACAAATACTAGGCACCCTCACATTTCCTTGAGCAATCTTTACAAGCACGTTCACGTCTTTAGCTATTGACGATGGCGGGGATATGCAGGTGATAGACGTATACGTACAGTTTTTAACCACACATTGGTATCCCCCAAATGTAACGTCTATATTTTCTGCACACTTGCTTCCTTCTATAAATCCCGTCCCAGAGATCACCACCCATGTACCGCCCCCCAATGAACCTGTCGTGGGCGCAATTGAAAGTACTAATGGTAGCAAAGCAAACTTCAAGTCAGTTTTTATATTAGCAAAACCCATATTGTTAACACGAAACTGAATCATCCCCGGGCGCCCTATTTCCGGGCTATTTGATATGTCGATCCTGCAAGTAGCATTTGATTTGAAACTTGACGTAGCTGAACATGAGTAATCGCCAAATGTGATTTCATTCCGACAGTTAATCGTTGAAAACCCTACTCCAGTCACCACGATGTCTGAATTTGTTGTCCCGTTATCTACATCCACCGTCTCAACAGAAGGAGTCTTACATGACCAAAATGCAAAGTAGAAATGCGATGGGTCCGACACGGCGGGATATTTGTCTTTACAGTCAGCGATACTGGCGGTAGAGGTCTGACACTGACTGGAATCCGATGGGTCTTCAACTCCTGGAATGTAAATATTATATATTATAAATAAATGAATAAAAATGTATCTTAATTTTAAGTGTGAGACAGCTGGACAAAATGAAATAATCTATAAAAATAAACGATGTAAATTATGAATGGAACCCATGTCTATTATAAGTCTGTTATGTAGCATAAAATTTACTTTTGATATTTTCTTTTAATAACTGTAATAGGTGTATCTGAAACACAATCATAGAAAATAAACTTCAAGGAGCTAAAACGACATGTATATCGATTCGATATATAGTAGCGGAAGACACTGTATTTCATACTCAAACATTTAAAAACAGTTTTAACTGTAAGAAGGATCGCTATGACCTTAAATATCGACCAAGGCTACACGAACAGATAATTTATGCTTTCATGCCTTGTATTTCTTGAGAAATCGTTAACAGTTTTTGTCACATATGTTTGTGTGACTCTTATGATCTTGAATGCGGCTTAATTTCATTCTTTAGAACTTGTTTATTATTTTTACTAAATTAAAAATTTCGATTACTACACAATAATCTAATCTTGCTTGTAACCAGCATTTTTAATGACTTAAACATTTATGTTATCAGCCTATAACGTAAAACAATGACGTCGCCGTTT
>NW_018485478.1:0-5409 GCF_002113885.1 Mizuhopecten yessoensis
AATGTAAACGGGAATCCAAAAAACTGCTGTCTAACTTGTAGGAGCTGGCACAAACGTTGACCTTATTCGCCGGTTTACCGGCTCAATGCAAAGACGCTGCAACGCAAGTTTCGATGGAAGCGTTGGTTAGGAAACGACTTACCTGAGCCCATTCTCTCGTCAGACCTTTACCCCCTAATTCGACCAGTTTTTTCGTCTCCTGTTAATAAAACATCGCGAGCGATCCCTTGGACGTTGTTTGTGTTGATGTCACAAGCATCGTTTATATCTTTCATCTTTTCGGCAATCACATTCTCTATATCATCCGTTCCATTCACTTTACGTTGGAGCAAATATGATTTTAAAACAGTTGTCTTACCTTTTTTTCGTTCACACTGTGCCCAAGTATCTTCATAACATGCCTTCCATACGTTACATGTCCATTGAAAGTATCATATTTTGGCTATCTGTGCCTTCTATTCGGGGGAATACTGAATGTACGCTCTCCGTTTTCAATTTTTTCTTCCTCCGTAATTTCGATAAGAATCTTAAACAGCTTTGCTTTCCTTGTGTTGACACTCCTTGTGGATATGGTAACCTCACTTGCCTTGTCGGTAGTTTTCGTTAGATACATATTTACGGTATTTCATCTGTGCTCGTGTCACTGAAGAATATATCAAGAGAGGCGGAAGTTGTTTGGATACCGAGTATAACAAATCCTGAGAGTGAAACAGTTTGTTGAAATATTGTTCATTTTGTTAAAAAAAAGTGACGTTTGAGCAGAATTTCTGTCTGTGCACACGCAGAGCTTTGAGTATTACAAATAATTAACACACCTTTACACGTTCTCCTGAGGTATCCATACAGTGAAAAGTCTTGAGAAATTGTTAAGAAATGCTTCAAATGTCCAGAATGGTGTTATTTATGTCCATTGAATAGGATCACAACAAAACACGAAGCCAACTAGGCTGACTGTAGGTGGAAAAAAGCGTGCAAAGCATGCATGATTTTACCTTTACACTGTTCAAAACAGGTTCTCGCTCAGGTGACCTGTGCTCAGCATTGTTAGCTTCAAAATACATCGGATTATTATAGAAATTGAAAGTATTTTCTTACAGTTTTCTTGATAATACCACAGACTCAGATCTAATTCCGTGATAATACTGACTACATACATGTAGAAAAAATCAGGAATACATTTATACGGTTATTACTTTGAGTAAGAGTGGACAGTCGATACAAAAATGTATACATTACCAACGAACCCTGGTAGCCCGAGTTTCTAGATGTTTGGTGTGGGTGGTGTCAGAGCCAGAGGAAATTCGGGCTAGACCCCTTGACAAAATAGCTAAGATTGATATCGTTCTAAGATTAAAAAAATAATACGTCTGGGTTTTTTTGTACACACATACCCATGAATACTGTTAACAGTTATTTTTGTCTTTATTTTTTTACTTGTCAGATGTCATGATATTGTTTCTCTGCATGTGTGACAAGGGGGATAACTCCGCAAAGTAAATGTCGGGCTACCGTGACCGCGTTAATCACCCCCAGCTCTCATACATACAGCTTCATAAACCTCGTTTACTGTAGTGCTTCTTCCTTTTTTAAGTGGATATATATTGTTCAGAGAGTCTGAGGGATTTTGTCTAATAAAGAATAGAATAATATAAAACATAAGCATTAACTACTATCCCAGTAATTCAATATAAACACAAGTATATAGGTGCAGTCCAGTATGTATCATATATATAAAGATGAAGACGAGAAACAGGTATAACGAGACAAAATTACCTGTATAATTACACAATTTGTTAAATATTTAATCAAAACCAGCTATTAAATATAAGATAGATTCGCCAACAAAACCACTATATATCTAAGCCTAATGGCTTTTGGCTAATAAAGAATAGAATAAGCATTTACTACTATCACAGTAATTCCATATGAACACAATTGTACGGGGGCATTCATGTCTATTAGATATTTGCTAGTTTCTGAATTATTTCGTCCAAAAGTGCTATCATCAACTAAGCTAAACTAACATCCAAGGGAAGTTCATATCTTGTTTAAAGGGATACGTTTGCACTCAAATTATTTTTAAGCTTTTCCTTTGCGTGCTAAATTCTCGGTTATCAACTTATTTCGTGAATGTAGTAAAGTATGCAAAATCAATTTATTATTCGGATATGTTTTATTCAGGATTGGTTCATTTAGTCAAACATTAATTTTTCATTAAAGTAGGTGCCGTTAAAATCACTTAAAAGTTTAACTCAAAATCAGTGAAAAGTGGAGCTGTTATTGTATGAAAATGAGATGAAAATAATGTCAGTTCATGGGTATATTCAGAGACGTATAATACAGTCTCTGGTATATTGACCCATTTTATCAATGTTTCCGAAAGAATCACTTCGTGGGTCATCTCGCGACTGGTCCGTTAACTGTCAGTGTATTACGCCATGTTATTCTGCAAGAAAGGAAGAATCGAAATAGGTTAACAATTAGAACGTTCTTTAACAATCGTCAATAGCTCACTGTACAGTAGTAAGTTCTCCTTAGAAGGTCACTTAGTTCCCCAAAACACTCAACAATTTACTGTTAAGCTTCTTTCATCGGTTCATACTCCAATTAACATAAGAATTCCCGTTCCTTCACGATTCTCCTCAATATGAACAGTCATTATGATCTGATGGTCAAGTAAATAGGGCTCGATATTTCGAAAAGTTTTTTTAAAAGTTTAAAACATAACTCTATCACAGGTTTCCCATTTTCTTTGATAGCAAAGTGGAACCAATGAGGATTACTCCCGGAGTATATGTATTCGTTAAGTAAAACAGAAAAAGTGACACATCGTCAACAATAACGGATAAAACTAAAAATGACTTTGAATCCTCAGTCGAGTTATACAAAGGCAACTTAAGTTTTAAACATAAAGTCTTTTATAATAAGCTTTTACTATGAATACCTAGATATTCTTTAAATATAAATCTTTTTACAACAATACACGGTTTTCAAATACAATGTAGCAGTACTGTAAACAAAGAAACACATGGCGTAAAGTGGCGGAATACACATGATAAAAAGCAGGCAATGTAGGTTTTCATCAGCAATTACGTACAAAGAAGCACCATATCTTTGCAAAGCCTAATTAACGGTAGCTATATTTCTTTTCAATAAAACTACCGCTCTGCTAGGTGTTATAAAGACCAAAATCCACATTGCTAAAGAGTTGTCAGCTTCCATCAGTCATAACAACTTAAGCCTATAATGGTCCCAGACCACTTTCAAGACTGCAACACCTAGCTTGTTACTGTAAGAGGCGACCAACGGGGTCCCTCTGCAGAATCAGGAGTTTCTCCAGTCTTCTGCTAATCAAGAGGACATTGAAAAACCCAAATTTGATCTGCTGCCCCTATTGCAGCACTTGCGATCTAAATCATGTCTCCCCTTCTCTTTCGTTTCGGCGGAGTCTCCTCGGTGTGAAGCCTTATGGTCAAAGCTCTGTCAACTCCACCATATATAACACTTAGGCCATAATGGTCCAAAAGACTTCAAAGCAGAGTGTGTCAAAGAATTGTACTCTTCATTCACCATAAATAAGAATAAAAAACATATTCCACTGCCATTTTACAGTGTTATACAACTTTATGGTAAAACGTTCTTGTCAGTGGAGTTTGCAGCCAGGAGAACAAACAAAATCTCTGAGATACCCCATATGTGTTACAACATTGGACAAATCGTGTTAACGTAATGCTTTATGGAACAACCGTGGCTAAGAACATTATAAATAACCATTTCAAGAAATCTATACAAAGTTGAAACTAATAATTCCGTTCAAAATTCAACAAGTACATACATTATGGTAAATTATGCATTTTTATTAGAAGTATATTCATTTACAATTAACAAAAACGCTACATGCTTTCAACAGTCATACATAAAATATCATTCTTTCCATATATCATAATCTATAGCTATTCATATTTATAAAAGTTTGCAAATATTGATACCTTAAAAATATTGTGTTTCTTTAATATTTTGGTGATCGCTATTTATATCGCTGTGCATTTATATTTGATAATATTATTTGATAATATAAAATCAAATATTGACTAAACAAGCTGCATATTTATACGTACATAAATGAAATGGTTTTCACATTTAAACCTCTTTATCAAAAAATAAGCACATAACAAGCTGATCATGAATTATATATAAAAAAAACTTATTGTAGGCCTAATGGTGTAAAAAATAACCTTACAGACGTAAAGTATCTTAATATAGGGAACTGTTTGGATTTTTACAACATAAACAGGTCACCATATCATTTCATCTGATGGATTCGTTTTTTGAATAACAAGTTTGTTTGGCGTTTTTTTTTTTTTAACAGAATGGCACATTTTTCAATTCTGTAACCTGACTATCGGCAATCCTGATTGATTATACATCAATCACTGCCTAATATAAAGAGGCTGCTGCTGATATTTGAATTCAAATCAATACCAGTTTATATAATGATGATGATATACTAAAATAAGGTTAATTATATGTGTTTAGCTTCAGTCACCAATTTCATGCGGTCATAGAACCTGTTTTAAATAATATATATCACACACCATTGCTAAATTCTTTAAAAATCAACTCTTTAAATACACAGTAAGGGAATTCTATTTAAAAAAAAATTGATGTGGAATACCATACAAAGTAAATATTTTACTGTACCATATGGTTATTACGACCATTTAGGAATCAACAGTGGAACAAACACTCACAGCTGATTCAAATGTCCAGCAACATAGTCCAGAAAATGTGTATAGTTTAGGCCACAATTTAACGAACATTTGTTAAATTAAAGAAATTATATTCCCAATTGGAATTCATTGCTTAAGTTAAGAATAAGTCCTTATTAATATTTAAAATTCAGTTATACTTTCCAGAGGAAAATTTAAGGACTTTCCTTAAGTAAAAAAAAAATACCGTTTTGATCCTGTTCACATAAAGTCTTCTTGCCTCTAACTAGGGCTGCGCGGGATAAATGATACTATTAATTGGGAGACATATATTCTCTTCACATAAATAAGCAGTGCACTTTCAAAAAGCTTAATATTACAAGAACATTCACACTGTGCTTTAAACAAGAGGCCCAGAGGGCCTGTATGGCACACCTGGATATTTGAGCAATCATGGGAAAATATTCTCAAAAAAAATACTTTTGCAAATATTTCCATATATTGAGTCTCCTAGATAGGCTGAAGAATGTTCCAGACTAAATCAAACTTTATGCTTCTCTATCCCAGCATGCTACTGGTCAAATAGCATCAACCAGGGCTTCCTGGTATTGCAGGAGTTGTTTAAAGATATTTATATGTTTGACCCCTGTGACCATGAAAGTAGGTCAAGGTCATTTATTTGAGGAAAGTTTATAGCACT
>NW_018485479.1:0-5413 GCF_002113885.1 Mizuhopecten yessoensis
GGGTCATAATAAAGTAACAGGGGTCATAATAAAGTAACAGGGGTCTTCATAAAATAACAGGGGTCCTGACAAAGTAACAGGGGTCCTGATAAAGCAACAGGGGTCCTACTAAAGCAACAGGGGTCCTACTTAAGCAACAGGGGTCCTAATAAAGCAACAGGGGTCCTAATACAGTAACATTTTACGGCACTGTCTGGCCATTTTTGCTCATTATAAGTTCTTTAAACATAGCTGAAGATTTTAATTTGTTGCATTCCTTACCAAGAAAAGTAAATCCGGGCTTTTATTTACATATCAATATCGATATAGGTGTCGTTCAAAACCATTTTACTGTGTACTTTATTTTTCTTATTGATAGTTTGTATGCTTTCCTGCATTTTTGTTTTGTTGTGTACACATTACTGTACATAAGGTGTGCAATGATAAAAATATGGAGTATAATTGGCAAACAAAACGGGGCTCAAAACAATGACACAGCAGTTTAATGGCATAAAATACACACTTCATACACTTTTAAAATAGAATGCTATAAAGTAACTCTTTAAATTTAGGTCAACAAAAAGGAAAAGTTGATATGATGCATATAGATGTAGAATACAGCGAAAAGGCAGAACGAACTATAAAATATATAAATATCAATGTCTTTAAATGGTATCAATTACGATATCTATTTCAATGTAACACGAATTATGACATCAAAATTAATTATTAAAGACATGATATTGTGATCTTTGATTTTTACAATTAATATTGTTTTAGTGAAATCAACGTGCTTAATATACAAGGCGCGAGTAAAGTGATTCAATATCCTTATTAATTTTAAAACATTGGGAATATTGATTTAAATCTGACAATTTTCATTACTTGATCTATCATTTGAATAGTGTGTACTAGGGTCGTTTGTGTATATGTTGTATTTTCAGTATATATAATCAGTATCGCACACTTATATATTTCAGCATTTTTTTTATTTTTTTCTTGTCTACATAAATGTGTATAATTGGTTTTATTTCGTTTTATTCTAAGAGATCATCTTTATTCTCACATTCTATTTTATATTTTATAATAAAATTCAGCATAGCTGGTTCAATTAAGAGGTATTCCTATAGTTCGGTTCCTGTATTATTATAAACATATATGATGTGAATCCAACAGTCTCTAATTTAGTTGTCAAACCATTTAGCAAGTGTTGTGGGGGGGGGTTCTGTGCAAACATATTCACCTAATCCATCCGTCTCACACGGTACGGTCCATCCATCCAGGCTCGAATATGTATCTACCTTGCATTCAGCTCCCGGTTGGCAAAGTGTGTATAGCTTCTGTTTCTAATTTAAAGGGTATATTTTCTGATTAAAGATGTGGGCGTATCGATGTTTGAGCTTCTGTTCTGGCGGCAAAGGACCATGCCCCGGACCGTCGTTGGGTCATTAATTACTTTTTCTCCGACATTTATATCACCACCGCTCGCTTGATGCTTTTAGAATTCCACAGATTAAAATGTTAATCATTCTTGTATTACAACACACAAGTTTGATTACTAGCGATCTGAAACCGATAAAATCATTTTCTGATGTAGATTATACATAAGAGACGACTAGGTCGTCTGAACACGGACATTAAATGTCGTTTGTTGAAGTATTTAAATATGAGGGGGGTTCTTCTCTTTCAATGTAAGCTGCGAAATGATGAATAATATGGCTGGAGATTTTAATGGATATTTAATCGTCTGATGGTGGGAGTATGTATGGTATCAGGGATGCTGGAGAGACGGAGGACAAAGCGGACGACCGGTTAATGGGTCGAATTAGACATACTAGAAGTGTTTATAAGGGAGTCGCTATTTAAAGATTCAACCTTGACGTCAAAAAGTCTACACCCCCTCATTGTGTTAATTCTTGGTATTGACGAATCTGTCGACAAATCGTGAAAACATATGTAATATAATCCACATCGTATTGTCCCCAGGCTTCTGTTTTATTTGAGGTAATTAAAATATTATCATGTCATTTTTTACCGTTGCGTTTTCTCGGATAAAGACATGAACAGAACTATTAACTTGCGAAGAACAAGGCGTTTAGTAGCATGTTGATTCGTTGTATTGACAAAACATTATGTACCGAGGGTTTCTAAAATAAGCAGTACAAATGCAAAGTAAGGAAGCACATTTTCTGAAATTTAGTTTGTGATGCACAAAGCCAATCAAAATATATATTTACTGCTCCATATGAATATATCGTCATCTGACGTCTCATCAGAGGTACTAAGGTCACAAGAATGCAAATACACATCGAAAGAGTTTCAAAACAAATGTAGAAATACGGCAAAGTGGGGGAAATTCCTATTTATCACATAACTGATTGTCATAGATATGGTATAACACATGTGTAATAAAACCTAAAGATGTTGTGATTGGTCAAAACTGTGGGAACATATTCCTACGCCACTACAGATGCTACTTTTATTTACAACATTATATGATAACTTTATTGTTATTTTAAATGAATTCGATTTACTATTTTTTGTTATTTTTATTTTTTATTGCATGTAAAACTGTTCATAATTAAAAAAAAGAAAACAAATCTTAAACTACTTTTCACTGCGCGAAACAACAGCATTATAATCACAGTACTTTGGTTTTGACCAATATAGAGTCTGCTGATAACGTTAAGGTGTCCCAATTTATGAATGTTTTCTGATAAATACGATCTTACATTCGTGTCCATGTGGTGATATTCAATTTATTAAACTCGTTCAATACTTTTATATGACACTCGCCTAAACTCTCGTGTCATATCAAATTATTGAACTTGTTTGATAACTTAAATATAGCATGTACACTCATGTAAGATCCTCTATTTACCGCTTTACTACGCAACAAGATAACTAAGTTTGGCTAGAATAAAGCTACAATTCACGAGCAGCCACCCTTTTTTAATTGGCTTCCTTTGCTCGGTTGTTGTTCTGCAGTACTTATGTAATTATTGACATGATCCTGTCGTCTGCTATGTGAGATAAGGACGTTTCCTGTTAGTATCTCCCCTCAACTATGCAATTGTGAATTATGTCAGTGTTTAGTTATATATCCAGGTCAAGGGTATATTTTGTGATGCCGTTGAACGTTTAGGTATGTGATATGACATAAGGGTAAATAATGATAAAAAAAAACCGGAAGGGATTTGATACATGGAATGTGGTGTACAATAACAAATCTTAAAAGTGGCTAATCACAAACAATAGTTTTCAATTGTGGCAGGTCGCCGTGAAACTTATAAGGTCTTTCCATTACACTTAGTACTCAAATATAGTAACATGGCAATAAGGAAATACAGCAAGAGTTTTGATGTATGGAAACCTGAGCATGTCAAGGGATGGCTATGATGGTCTGAACACAAGCAATGGTTTTCAATAGTTGTTTGATGCATAGAAAGTATAGAAACTTATTTATCCCATGACTAGTGTAAAATATTTCTCCCCTTCCGAAGCATTTGATAAACTTGTTGGTATTGATACAAAGTGTATGTACAGTAACCCGCATGTGGATAGCCATCCGGGTGTGATCTTATTCAACAGACTTTTCAGTTTGAAATAAGAATGTTTTGCGCTCGAACCTTCCGTTATGACGTCATGTTCATAACAATAGTTTCCCGGCCTGAACTAGGAATCGTGTATTTCCAAGAGTAATATGATTTTCTAAATGTTGTATGTACGATATGGGAGAAAAAATCCAAACACGTGATGACTGATTATAAGGTTTATTGAAAGCTCATAATTTAATGTTTAACTCGCAAAAGTACACTTGGTTAACCTCGTGTATTTATATAATTTAAAAAAAACTACTCACTCTTAATAACCATCGACCACTCTTTAAAACGTCTTAATGATTTGTCAAGGATATGTAACAGTAGGAGGATATTTCCAGAGTACAATGCAAGTTATAAGAATGGAATGAATATTTAATGTGATAGTGTATATGTAGTCAGTGTAACGATGATACCCCTATCATGGATTCTATTCTCTGTACTGTTTTATTATCTCATCATCAATATAAGCATTGTGTATATGTTTCGGTTAAATTGGCTGTGGAATAAGTAATGGTTTCATTAGATTTGAGTAGTAAACGGGGAAATGTTTATGGCGGAGACAACATACAATGCTGCATTCCCATGGGAATTTAAACAACATTGATGTTATTATGTTAGAAAAAATCTACATGACCAATTAATTTGATTATATCAATTTAACTTATACCTTTACCTGATGATTTTGCTATAAATCACAAGTCTTTAAACTTAAAATCAACACAGTGTGCATATGCTTAATATGTTGTTGCAATTCTGCTGCTGGTCACTTGGCTTTTAAACCTATGTCGGTTCTGTTCCAGGCAAAGATAACGTGAGAACATTCGATACCGCCAACTGAATTTCACATTCCGAACTTTGAATATAATTACAAGCTGAATAAAACATAGGTATTCCTTCAGTGCGAAACCATATGATGTATAGGCAGTTTAATAGTTTATGCTGCATAGCAAATCTGGAAAAATATCATTCAAATTGTTATTCTGATTACATACAATACTCGGAATGATTCAATTGTAGCCAATCATAGTTGATTCTAATAACGTCTATGCTAACGTTTCGATAGGACAATAAGAATAAATACATTCAATATTGTTTCCTGTAGCAGAACTAGAACCTTGATTATTTTCAAAGATATTGTATATGGGGAAGCATTTCGAAAAGTACATTCGTCTAAAGGAACTATGGCATGACTTTAGCTCGTTATCTTGCCCAACCTATCATAACCTCTACCACAAGGACGACTGCTTATGAGCGTTTCTCACATGTTCCAGAATATATGGCCTCGTATCCGGAACCAATATTATATTCATTCTGTCACCATGCAACGTACTCTCTCTCGTGACTGCTTGAACATGATCTATGGGATCACCCACAGTCGACTCTCCATGGCGGAAAGAGCTCTATGATTGGATTTCTCCCCGTTTTATGGAAATAATGAGCCATGATTTACTTGTAGAGCATAGGAGTTCATGACCCTGTATAAGATGATGGGTACCAAATGAAGCTTGAAACGCTGCTCTCAAAACAGAACCACGTGTTCAGGGACGCTTACTTACAGGTTTTTTTATGGATGTGTGTCATGCGATGTGATTTTTGTACTCTCTAAAACGTTAAGCAAATGGCATACCACTTCAGTGTTCACATCACTGTATGAGCGCTTACCGACAGTCGTGTCTTGTTAAAGGCAATATCTTTTGTTTATACAGATCAGTTTTCATTATTAAATTACTGTGGTAACGGAATAATACAAACCGTTCTTATATTTCGCCAAATAAGTGAAATTGAGGAACACCAGAGACTCTGGATTTTGGCTTTAGTATAATTGGTCCGAT
>NW_018485480.1:0-5421 GCF_002113885.1 Mizuhopecten yessoensis
GGTTTTGTAATTTTAATGTTTCCGTTCCTGAAAGTCTTCCTAGTCTTTTGTCAAAGTTCGACATTATATTGATATTAACTTATAACAAGTATGCATATGTGCCTTGTAGATACTATGTAATACTATCGGTTGATTTTAAAAGGTGGTGGCAGGTGCTAGTTTGGATTATGAGAGCGTGAAGGAATACACGTTAGAGATTATAGTGACAGACAGTGGGGTACCCCCACAAAATTTTACCAAAGTATTGAGCATACAAATAGAGGATGTAAATGAGGCACCTTCCAATCTGACCATCAGCAGTACTCAGGTATGTAAAACAAATCCACGGTTGGTCTAGAACAAGTAATGACACTCCGTTATTATACACCAAATTAACATTAATATTAATTAATGATGGTTATTTTAATCTCACTGAGTATTACTTTCTAAATATAATTATCTGGAAATAATAAGATATACATCACACCTTAGTATGAAATATCAATCGAGTTCCATCAAAGCCTGAAAAAAATGATCACGTGTCTCTTTAATAGCAGTCTACGGTATGTTTATATATTGGCATTTATTAATAGCTGCGTTTCAAGCACATGTAACCGTCATTCAGACTTCCCTTGGGGTTTGTTATAAACTTCAATTTTTTGTTTGTATTCTTGCAGTCCTGCATTTCCAAAATCATCATAATGAAATTAAAATACTACATGAGATAATTATTTTTATGCTCATTTTGAGATATGAAAACTCAATATTAGTTTTATAGGAATGCGTTCTTAGTCGTGTGCGTCATATAGTTGTATTTTGTAAGGTTCATGATAAAAGAAATAAATCTCTTTAGTATCTCCAGCAGAGAGGTTATGTGCAGTGCATCCGTTAATTCAACTATGGTGATGTAAACTTTGTATAAACATCACTAGGGAAAGTAGACACTGTTCTGTTACAGATAGTAGAGAACAGTGGCGAGGGAGCAGTAGTAGGACAGTTTCAGGTAGAAGACCCAGATAATGCCAGACTTCCCAAACAGACTGCCACCTTCACATTAGTCAACAATGCAGATGGACGGTTTATGATCAAAGACAATGAACTTCAGGTACTTTTTCATCAAGTATGAGATTGGTTAGCATACTTGTGGAGAGATATTCTTAAGTTGGAATGTGAACGCGATTGGTTAAATGTTGCGTTGCAAAAATGAAAGAATAAAACCTTCACACTCCTTGTCATCACTCTAGATTGGCGGCCGTATTTTTTGACATGTTTTGATAGAGCATTCATTTCACTGTTTCTATAAAGAAGAAAAAAATAGGATCGATTCTGCAGAAATCGGGTATTGTTAGCCTTGCCCACTCTCTTAGTATATGAAAGATTTGAAAAGCTAAAATCAATGTTTTGGATCGAGTCTCGCCTATTATGCAAAACACTGAAACTTGTTAAAGTCACAAGACTTGAAATATAATGACTAACTGTGACATATTAGTGGCATAATAGTATCTTTGAAGTTATGTGATAAACAACTTCAACCTTTTTATTTCATAGGTTGCTAAGCCAAACGGGGGTTGTCTGCAGCTTGGAGGTGATAAATGCTATCTGAATTTTGAGAGTGCGCCTTTACTTCACGTGAGCGTTCTTGTGACGGATAACGGGGTGCCGAGCCGCAGTAATCAGTTTGAAATTGACGTCAACGTTCTCGATGATAATGACTCACCAAGAAACATCCAAATTAGCAGTAAGAATTACATTAAAACAAGAAGAGAGATTGGGGTTAAAAAACGAGCAGGCTGATGGTTAGAAATAATTAAGGACAGAAACAAAAATATTTAAAAAATGAGAGACAATAATATTTAGAGAAAAGGTTGTTTGAATTATTTATATAATTCAGGGGATGTTTAAATAAGAACGAAGAACGTTATTTAGATCAGAAAGAAACAACGAGAAGATTTTAAAGACAGAGGCAGCACAGATAATGTTTATATGAGAAGGGAATATAGTATTTAGAGAAGAATGCTTCTGGTAAATATGAAGATATACAATGAAAGAAAAACAATGACGGGGGAATAATATCTAGAAAAGAAGTAGACAAAATAATATTATATGAGGAATCAAGTTAACATGAGTAACCTTGATAATAAAGATACACTTGTCTAGCTTCTCCAAATCGTGAGTATGCTTCTTCAGGGTGTTTCAATACTCTACCACGAACTTGCTCGTGATAAACGCTCTTCCTATTCGTGTTTCACTTTCCAGGCTACAAGTTGGAAGCGCTGGCACCAGCCGGTGAGGTGGTTGGGACACTTACTGCTGACGACGAGGACGAAAAACAGTTTCTCGTCTACTCTTTGATCGATGACAATAACGGATTGTTCGCAGTCTCGAACACTGGTATAGTTACCAAGGCTACAGATGATGCATTAGATATCAAGAAACTTTACGTTATCAGAGCATCTGCCACTGATAATGGAACAAACCATATGCAGGTATATTTATAAGCGGATGCATTGTGTTTACATATATATATTTGTTTTACGACACGCTTTATTGACAAAAATAATGATCAGTCGAATATAATGAATGTAATATCGCTTTCGCAAAATGCATGCATGCAGTTGCAAAAAAACAGTCCAAAAAACAGTGATTTATAATTATAAATATGTATGGTAAAAGGAATTAATTACCGGTAATTAGTTGATGGTTCTTTTTTCATTTTGCAGACAGAGGAATTATTCACAATCATTGCAATAATGAAGGATATCACCAAAATGACATTGAACATGACCTCAGAAGGTTCAGAACAAATATTTGCGGATGGATTGCCAGTGGTTCCGGAAAACTCGCCCGATGATACTGTAGTTGGTACTCTCGTGGCGACTGACCAGCGTCCAGACCAGATATTGACCATCCAAATCACCAGTCAATTAACGGCACTAAAATTGGACACCAAAACGCACTGTACTAATAAGGTTAGACAATGTGTTCTTTCTTTCCGTTCAATGGTTTTTTTCATCTTGCATTGGATATCCATAATCGCAATTATTGTTATCTACAAGTAATTAAAAAAGAATTTTGCACACAGGATGGTGGTACTGAGTGCAAAGTGATGATGTTGACTGCTGTTGAATTGGACTATGAGTTTACTTCCACTGTAGCCATCATAGGACAAGTTAGTGACGGTCATAATCAGTCCTATACCCACAGGTTTACACTGCATGTGAAGAACGTGAACGAACCTCCCGAGGTAAACACATGGATTATTCACTCTATATAACAGTAATTTCAAATGTGACCTGACTATAATAGTCATTTATATATTTAGTCAGTAATTACATCGCTGTTCTGCTGATAGGCCTTTCAGGGTAAACTAAAATCACGTTGTTTAAATTACATCACTAATTTTGAAATAAAAAAAAAAGCATTTTATATCCTAAACAGGAAGATTGAGAAACAAAACAGGGGAGACATGTAATTGGTGAGAAATATTGTTTTTTTTTTCCTACTACAGAATCATGCAGGATCGCTTAAAACTACAACGCCTTAAAAATCTCCATTTCTTATATTTAAGGGTTTACGCTTTGATGGGAATAGAATATTTGTCCAAGAAAACTTAAACGGCGAAGTATTTGAACTGTTCATTGCTCAAGACCCAGACAGAGATGAAGTTCTGACGTTTTCTCTCCCCGATGACGGAGATGGCAGGTTCACTATAACGAAAGATGGGCACATAGCTACAGCCTCAGGTTTGTTATCACACAGAGAATTATTATATCAGTGACCCAATTAAGGTTTGAAATATTGTAAACCAATTATTTGGATAAAAACGCTTCACTTATGGTGCTAGATACGTATTATAATACTATAAATATTGATAATATGAACCTCCGGTTAGATATGTAAAGCAAATTATACCTCAAAGTTGTTAAACTACAACAATAACAACAACATATAATTGGTAATAACGTGAACCATGACGGCACAAGCAAAGATTTACAATTTAAATTCTTCTTCGCGAAATTTGCAAACGTGTAAATACGTTTGTTCATTAATCATATTTAGTTTATTTCTTGAAGCGAACCTTATGTTTGTTTTCACAATTATAATTAATCAAAGCAAGATAATATTCACATGTAAACATAAATAAGTAGTTATGTAGAAGCTTGAAACCTCGTGAATGTCTACCGATTATTTGTGCAGATGCTAATATTGATTTCGAGGAGACTCCGCGGATCAACATCACAGTAGCTGTCGAAGACTCCGGTGGGCTGGGAACCAGCAAAATGTACACTGTAGATATATCTGACGTCAACGAACGCCCTGGTAGTATCACTCTGACCAAGGGCACGGTGAGTGGAAGTTTGTAAGGGAAATAACGTCAGTTTCTATGGTTTTCGTTATTATCTCATTGGAAACTGAATTTTTATGTGCAATATATCAGGTTGATGTTTTCAATTATGCTCATGAATGTGCTTTGTCGTTTGTTGTCATACTCGGATTTCCATTTGGGAACATGACATTTTTGAAATTTGAACTAGATAATTTGACGGGTGTCATTGATGCCACAGAAGACGCTTACCTTCCGATATATCTGGTCTTGTTATCCTTGCATTTTTTCATGAGCCATTTTACAGCATGGACACAGTACATACACTTTTTTTGCCGTAAAATTACTTGATAAAAGTCGTGAAAACTGAAAATGAAGTTTTAATTTTAGTTGGCAATTCTTAATATGCATCAAAACAAAAACAAATTCGAGACATTTGTTATTATTTTTCCTGAAAAAGTCAATATGTGATCAATTGATAAAATTCATTAAGAAATAAAGTTGTTCAAATATGAAACACCGTTTAAATGCTTGAAATGTCTATCTACTTAGGTAGAAGAAATGGCTCCTTCTGGTACTCACGTAGGTATATTTGAATCTGTGGATCCTGATGAAGGACAGACAATCGCTTACAAACTTCTGAATGATGCTGATGGAAGATTCTCGATCGATGGCAATGTACTGAAGGTATACATTGTATACATTTTGTTTGTTACTTACGTTAATTATTTACTATGCTTCTTAAGAAATTGTTGGATTACAAATGTAAATGTTACATTTCTTACGGCAACTGTCTACGCCAGTTTGACGTGCTTAATTATAAAGTAATGAGAAAGAAAACACTAATTAAATTTTCTGAGAGCCGTTTCTGTTGATTACTAATTGCCGTACTATTTAACTTCGTTATATTGAGAACATTTATAAGGAAATATGTTGGCGTTATGAAGAAAATTGCTGTACCCGTTGCGAGATACTTGCAAGAATAATTTAGAGAAAAAAACTGTGAAAAGGTTAAATATTTGTGATTGTAATAAATGCAAAAGAGGCAATATGTCGAAATATTACTCTATGTTAAATTGTATGGTAGTTCATGATTTTGCTTTTTATTTCTTTTTTTT
>NW_018485481.1:0-5423 GCF_002113885.1 Mizuhopecten yessoensis
AGCAATAGGTCACTTGAGCTAAAGCTCAGGTGACCTAAAAACAAGCAAAGTTTTTGAGGCTCAATATACCACATATCAGCTACCTACTTGAGCAGATCATAATTAGTGTTTAGCTTTTTTATTCTAAAGCCACATTTTATCAACCTCCTCAACCCTGGTATCTTAATGTTTAGCAAAGCTGAACTTATGACAAAAATTTAATTCAACAAAATATTTTGTTTCAGAGAAAATGTATTCCACATAGAGTAACTACAATTTCTGACAGAGTTCAGATACAGTTAAAGAAAAAGAAAGTTGATTTTCATGCCAGCACTTCAGCCGCACGTCTGGGAAGCAGTTGCTGGGTTTACATGATTGGGAAAGGCCAGACCATCACTTGGCATCAAGGAAGAAATAAACTAGAGTAGTGAGTCTATTGTTGTAGACTGGTACCCAGGCCACCCAAGTAGGGGCCAACATGGAGAGACGCACACAGGGGTTCTCCTTCAGGGCAGGCCAAGCTGAGCTAATTATTCAATTAAACTCCAGAAAGAGTACATCGTTAATATATATATATGTGGGCTGTAGGTAAGCCGGGCCCCTCATCCGCAGCAGTAAAAGATTTCTGGTGAGGTGGCAAAATCTCAAGTGAAAACGTCAACACGACCTGCATATTTCTTCATTATCTATATAACCCTATTACACAGAGCCTAACATGGAATCTCTTGAACATTTTCTTTTCTAATGTTGAAGTTTTCAGACTTTTTCAAATTCTAATTACCAGTATTTAGTGTATTGACACCTTTTAAACGCTGAAGTCTTTCACTTTTAATATTTCCCTTAAAAACGTTTAAAAATATATATAAATTCATAAAGTCTCAAACTATCAGCCACCATTAATCTGGTTGTCCAGTTAAAAGCTATTCAGCCAGTACTTTTGGGTATAAGATTGACCCCTAAAAGGAAGGAGAGGATGTGCATCTCTATAAATAGTTGCAATTTAAAAAAAAAAAAAACAACATATTATACATATTACATATTAAACTTTATAACCACTATAGCATTAAATCTTGAACCATGTACATGCACAAGCTGCAGTTGACATTTCAAAATATCACAAAAATTCATAAACAAATCTGAAAATCCTTCTAGTACCTCAAAAAAAATCAAAACAAATAGTTGAAACATTATTGAAATCATGCTGTTTCTAAATGAAAATCAGTTTCTTATCAATCTGGCATAAGGTTACTTGTGTAGATTCCTTTAACTAACCAATCAGATTTGTTGACCTGGTAAGATACTTGAGACTCCCTTGACAACCTAGAAATTCAGTCTGTCCTTTGACCCCTGATCTCGACTAAACAGCTTCTGTCCTTGTTCAGCTTTTCCACATTAAATTTTTACCCAGGGGTTTCAAAAAGATGCCTGTACCTAACACAAAATATGTGGTTAATTTTTTCTATTTTTATTCATGAAAGTAGCAAGTGAACTATCTGTAGCAGGAGGATATTTTGTTAACAGTTACTGGCTGCAAATGGAAGCCCTGAAAGCCTAACCATCTTAACTTACCAACTTAATACTTTGAGGTTGTTGTACCAAAATGATCAAACCAATCAAAATGTAGGAATTTCATTTACTTTGCAAAATTCCATCTTGACCTCAGTCTTCTTTTAAAATATTTCCTGACAAAATCTCATGAAAACTGTACAGTACTTGTAAAAGTGATCGACCAGTCAAAATACAACAATTTAATAAAATATTCAGACTTCATTGAAATTCAGACTTCACCTCACACTTCCTTACAGTGTTTAATTAAAATCAGATTTAGGGAAGTCATTGGTTCAACACAAAGTACATACAGACAGTGTGATAGGTAGAATCCCTCAAGCTAACTATACTTTTCCCTCAGTAAACCAGAGCCGTCAGTAGCCAAGCTTTACTGCTCAGCAAATTATCCAATTTCCTCATCTGCGACTTCAATTTTTTTTTATGACCTTCTGGTTGTTGACCTCTAAATTAAAACCCACTGCTTTTGAAGTTATTCTCAGGACCTCGTAAGTTTTTTTCCTGGTTAAGGTGGTTAAGGTACAGAGTGGTTGCTACCAGGATAGAATTATCGCCATGACGACATGTACACATGCTAACGGGTCAATTTCAGCCTATATCTGTATACTGCTGTGTTTAAAACAACTAGAAATACTAGAAGGGTTTTCATTCAGAATTAAGATATCTGATGATCTTTTCTCTCCCATTCAAAATAGTTTGTGTAGTCAATCCATTCAAGTATGTTTATATATATTAGCAACATCTTCGTTATTTTGCCACTTGCCATTATCAGGGCTTTGGCATTATATGGAGACAGAAATATACATAAATGCTAAGGAAATGTATGAAATAGGGGCATTAAGATATTTTGGGGGTAAGCAAAGTGGTATGAAGGGCACTAAAGTAAGGTTTTACTGTATATATGATTACACAGGCTTTTACACTGTCACTATATAAACCTAACAAAATCAGTTGTGATTTATCAGACAATAAATCTAGATTGATTATCATGACCTCATTTTAACTGTTACGTCATAAACATATCATATTGGTGAATGCTGAAGAATTACCCACTGTTTTCTGTTCCATTGATTTAAAATCTACCTCAAACTTGAAGAAGAAAAAAGGCAACCTAAATATTAATTATTTGTCAAAATCAATGAAAAATATGAGATCCTGTTATGCAATTTGTTTTTAATCCTGTACAGAATTACAGAACTATAACACTGAAGAGAAAGCAGTTATATATTTAACTGTTTTTTTTTATATATATTTTGATTAGAAACTTGCTGTTCGCTTGAACAATGCACTGCATTACCTTCGTCACTAAGACTATAGAAGCAGACGACAACCCATTATTGATCTGTTTCTTATTGACTGACAAACACCTCCTCACCTAAGTTCCCCGACACAATCTTCTCCCTGTATCAAACAGTTTAATTCCTGGATACACAACCATCTCCCTCATTACTTCAGGTTTTCTCTAGCCAGTTTTTACATCTACTTCTAAATGCAAACATGATGTTGTTTTCCAGTTTCTATTACCATAGAGTTCAATGTAGATTTTGGGAGGAAAGTGTATCTTTGAAAGTTCTATATGAGTCAAAACTTATTGCATAGGGATATAAGTTTTCTTCTTCCCAAAATTCTGGTGTTTTTTGGTTTTTTTTTACTTACATATGAATAGACCAACTTGTGTTAATTTCTTGCTTTACCTAGTAAATATGTACATGTAGTAGACATATCGTGGTCTCACCCACAATGCTTAGTTACAGATGTATGTGTACCAGATGACATTCTTTTCTTCTTTTCACTTTCAAGGCAAATCTGTCGAGTGAAACATATCCATGTGTTAGAAATCAAAAGCTATTCACAAGAAGTTTGCATGTTTTTTTATACCTTCTCAGTGTCAGGTTACACTTACAGAATCTAGATCGGTTATGAATTTCATATTTAAAGGGAGATAATTCTAATATCTCTTTATTGTTTCCTGTTTCAAGTGTATATTTTACCTATAAGCCGGATATAACACGATCAGATATGGATGTGAAATCCCCACAAGAATTTCACTCGAAAATAAAGAATTCAACTCATTTAGATTTCAAGCCTCATATCTTATGGTCTCAAGTGAAAGGTGTATGAACTCAAAAGCCCATTATAAAAGTTATCAAAATCTTACAGTATTCAATTTCTGCCTAAGATCTGTTAAGCTGGATCTGTGCCGGGCAACCCTATACCTAGACTGATCTGTATCAGCAGCTCACTCTACTGTACACACTGATGTTGGGTTTTATTTCAAATGAACATATGATATCAACAATATTAGCCAGATAAAAGTACTGGTCTTTCTTTGTATTTATGTAGATGTATAATTTGATATTCATAATATAATTTTTAATTGTATTTTTGAAGATAGTGAACCCATTTGCATTAGATTTCTCAAAACATTCTCAATTACTTCATCTTTAATGTAAGATTTTATTTCCATTATTGCTTATACAATTAACAGAACCATCCATACGTTATATGAACATGTAATAATTCTATCGAGAAATCTACAACTTTTTTGCAGGTTTTCCAAAACCATCCTCCTCTATCCTGAAACGTTAGCATCTTTGAGAATGTGGGAAGGAAAAAGTGGCCCGTTTTTGGGGTAATAAATCAGTTTATGTGACCTACATTAAGACTTTGTTACTGATATATCACACTTCCATGGAGGTACAGAATCTGTATGAACCAGAATGATCCTTGACACACATTTCAAATTCACATGATGTTCCTCCACATATCAAGCAATCAGCATTTTAACTAAATCCATTTGATTAATCCTGGTCAACTTAAGAGACTTAGACTAGGTAAAAACACTTTTCTTTATTATTCAAATTCAAAGCCAACACAAATCTAAGACACCAGACATTACACATTTTTATACAATTGAATTTAAATTTTCTGAAAGTGAAATTTAAGTGGGGATGTTTCTTCTCTTCCAGTGTATAAGGTGGTGCAAATCTTATAAAGCTAACCGTGCTTTGTGATGTTTTTCCTGTATAGGCACAGTATCAGGTAATCGATTAAAAGGTAACAATGCTTACATCAAAACGACTCTGATGTAGCACAGTCTACATTCACAACCCTTAACAAAGACCTGATAGAAAGGAAAAGCCAATCATGAACCTTCCATTATACATATATAAAGGCCTGCTTTTGACAAGAGCAAATTACATTTCTCCACATCAAGACCTATCTGCAAGGACAGCCAATCTCCACCCTCCACTAATAGACATGTTTGTTGGTTTAACCAATCACAACTCTTCAAATACAGATCTGTTTGTCAGGGAAGCAAATCACTGCCCTCCGAACACAGAACTGTTTTCTGGGACAGCCAATCACAACCTTCCAAGTACAGAACCATTTTTGGGACAGCCAATCACAACCCTACAAGTACAGAACTGTTTTGGGACATCCAATCACAATCCTTTAGATATAGATTTGTTTTGGGGGAAAGCCAATCACAACCCTTTAATTACAGAACTGTTTTTTGGGAAAGCCAATCATAACCCTCCAAATACAAAACTGTTTTTAGGACAGCCAGTCACAACCTTCTAAATACAGAACTGTTCTTTGGAACAGCCAATCACAACCCTACAAGTACAGAACTGTTTTGGGACAGCCAATCACAATCCTTTAGATATAGATTTTTTTTGGGGGGAACGCCAATCACAACCCTTTAATTACAGAACTGTTTTTTGGGAAAGACAATCACAATCCTCCAAATACAGAACTGTTTTTTAGGACAGCCAGTCACAACCTTCTAAATACAGAACTGTTTTTGGGACATCCAATCACAACACTCCAAGTACAGAACTGTTTGTTGGGGTAGCCAATCATAGCCCTCTAAG
>NW_018485482.1:0-5424 GCF_002113885.1 Mizuhopecten yessoensis
TTTTTTTTATTAAAAGGCCTTTTTCTAAGCAGGTGACTGACATACTGTACGTAAACACAAGACGTTATTCAGCTGCTAGTAGTTACAAATATGAATATGTATTGCTATACGCACACATGTCTGTATTGATGAATTAGTTACAATTGTAAGGTTTCAAGAACACCACACACAGATTTATCTTACTAATACAATCACTGAAAATGGAAGTCTAATTGAATTGCAAAACCGTTTGATATATATCTGTTGTAAATAGCTAAAATTGTATCAATTGTACATTTACTCATTTGGAAGTTTAAATCCATTCGTTGAATTTGCTAATAACAGTTAAGAAATGGGAAAAATAATAAAAGATGACATACGAACGCCATATGAATATAGTTTACTGAGAAATACAATTAACGGCGACATTTTTACTGTTAGAAAAACAATAAACATTAAATAGTTTGGGTACCCTTTTACTCAATTTTGACAAGTACATTAAAACTTCTGAGATCCTGAAACATGAATATATAAAATAACTCTTTGTCATAAAATTGCTGGACCGATATAACCGCAACGTTTTAACTAATTACATTGTCAATAATTTATCACGAAAAAGCAATGGTTTGCAAAAGTCGGTAATATAAATATGCAGTGTATGATTAGCTTTATCTAACAGAAACCCTAATACTACTCGTGAATCAGAAGATCAATTGACTGACTTGATTCAGTTACAAATATAGAAAATAATAAATTTAAAATCAACAGTACAATTATAAATATGTGTATTTATAATTATCACACAAGTGTCAATGGTTTGTCATGGTAAACAGTTTGACATTGTTTGCAGTCAAGCTACCAACGGACTTATTAAGAGTATATATCTACATGCAGCATTAAGGTTTCACCGTATTTCATGGTTGCTTTGCCATTTCATGAACAGCACAACTAATTACGAAATGATGTATATGTACATTGCATTTCGGTTGCCACTAGGTCTAAAGACACATTAAAACTAGCAATTTAGTTGCAACTAATTAAACGTCATGATTTATTTAAACTCAATGACACAGGAGAGTTTTATATGTGGTCTACAGCAGTCACCACGCCATAAGTTCACCATTATATACAATGTATCTCAATGTTCGGTTAACAAGCTAGAATCGTTGACGTGTAAAGCGCATGATTTGATATCAGTCGGTATGCATATCTCCTTAGTTCCTCTGACCTGTCTGAGTTGACGTTGCTGTTGTGTTCTTGTCTTATCGTACTTTGTTACTTGATTATTCCTCGTTGCACATTGCACATCCAAGTAGATGTCATAAGTCACAGATGTTGATACTATATATACAAAAATTAGGTTTTTGATGACACTCCTACGATTTCTACCACAATACCCATACATTATATACATGTACTAATAGGACGTTAAACAAAATCAAACAAACAAACAAATAAAACTGTAATTAAATCTATTGAGCATGCATAGCTATGGCGTACACATAAAAAATAACCAGTTCTGCGGCGGTTTGGTTATATGAAGTATATCGTGACACAGTTGTTCTACATTAGATCAGAATTTCCCTCGCGTATTTCAGACAACAGAATACAAATATGTTTGATTAATTTCAAGTTGGGGCTCAACACAAACGTTGACATTCATCAACGCCGAACTCGAAAGCATATGCATGTACGCTGTTTATACAGCTGAAATTGTTTGTAAGAACATGGATAAAGTAAACACATTTTCCATGGATTATAGATATTGTTTGTAAGACGGGTAAATGTTGACAATGTTTATGACATTAACAACTCCACTGGAATGGTTTTAGGAACAATCAATTCCTACCGGGGCCAAGTCATGGGGAGGGCAATGTATCATGTCATCGTTTGAGCGTTGAGGAACTCACCCTCACTGATCATAGTCTCGCGAGAGATAATGTTATCAGCTGTTCAGCATCAAGATGTCCACCAATACCGAGAACAATTTTACAGATACTTAATATGCGTGTACATGTACAGTAAATAATATGAACTCGTAGATGATGACCTGTAGCCAAAAGCATGTGTCATGTGCCTCTCTGTAGATCCAGACAAATATTTGTAATATTTAAAAAATAAATTCAAATCAAGGGATGTCATTATTGCGTTCGCCAGACGTTATGTAATAGCACTTTATTGTTTTAACAAAAAGATAATTTTATAAGATGAAATCTTAAAGCTGTAATTTCATTATCGTCTTGAATAGAACCCCGTTGTGTTCAGTGGAGTCGTTAATCAACAGTATTGGAATTTGAAATTGACATTTACACACAGTTGAAGAAATCAAATGGAATTTGTCTGACAGGTCACCACCTCATTTTTGTTTAATTATTTATTTTTAATGCAATTTCTTAGGCTATATTCAGGAATTAAGTACAATTTTCGAAAACCTTCAGAGACGTACTCTTGGTTCAATGAATGTAGTTGTACTGATTTAAACTGCTGGCTTGTTGCAACATTTTTTCCAAAATGGACAAGATCTGTGCCTAAAGAGAGACCTCTCGAGACATTGCCTAGAGCGAAACATTTCCCAATGCCGGCGAACGGATGCCAAGTTACGCTCCTTGAACAAAGCCGAGATTGAATGGTATTGATCACCCCTTCCTATTTGATCAGCCCACGTTGTGTGAAAGCCTAGTCATCTTGTAATCTAGGAAATATCATGTTGTAACACTCTTCTTTGTCAAGATCCTCTTGATTTTTTATTTTTTTCAAAACAAAAGAATTGAAAGTGAATTGATGCTTCAGAATTGATATGGAGGGTTAAATTTACTTACGTATGGAAAAGTTCTTATCCAGTATAACGGTCTTAATGAGTTTCGATAATAAGAGGGTTAACGCTTGCATGGTTGAAAAGGTCAGAGAGTACATCACCCGCACACACCTTTCCTCAGGGGGTGAGACAGCAGATCAGATATGTAGGGTGATAAGGGTCTAGGTAGCAACTACTTCTATCATCTCTTCAAGGAATGTCAATTGTTAGCCAGCTTTATAGCCGTCTGCCTCATTGTTGTAAATGGTAAATTCCTTGTATGTGCATGTCTGTGCAAAGGATTGTATTGTCACGAAAACGACCTTTTAATCTAATTATTTTTACTCAAATACATTCTGTTGCAAACGGAAAAAAAGTTGACCAACTCGACAATCATATGCGATCAGTACGAAGGGATGCTAATTACAGATGGTCTTTTATTTCAACAATGATTTCTGATTTCGGCATTAAGTGTTTGTCATTTTTGTCGAATTATTTTTATCTGACCGTAACTATCTTTGCAATTTGTGCTTGCAGTTATAGATATGAGGTGCAAATAACACTGAATAGGAATTATTCAATAAACACGTGATCTGTTTTAACCAATGAAATGTCCAGATTTTCGTCTAAGACGCGACATTATGACTTTTATTATTCTACCGAAATTCTATAAAGCACCTATGTGATGACAACCGTAGACACCTGAATTGCCAATTGCCCTTGCCCGAGACAATTCTGCCTCAATTCCAGACAAATTGAGAAGGTAATCATTGCTGTCTGCTGTCAGAAGGGCCACCAATTACCAAAATAATGACATTGGGCCTAACAAGGCTTATTAACGAGTGGGGGTTAGCAAACCGCCCTCGTAGATATCCATAAAAATCTTTCCCATTACCAGCTATAGAATTACCTTTATAAACTAGATTCGGTTATTTAATTGTCAATATGAGAGTAATGCAGTTAGCAATGTAGTACTGTTATATTACGTAAATTTGATACAAATGTACACGTAAAGAACGCACTGACAACTACAGTATCAGCGGATAATTTTAAACTTGTTACCTGTTTTACTTCCGTTATTTTAATATTAGTACAGATGCCTTAATGTTCTAAACGTATAAGTCAAAGTCGACATCGCCGCAGTAGATATTGTCGTTTAATTCTTTTAACTTCATACTATGCCATATCAACTGAAAATGTTATATTAAAATTAAGAAGATGATCACAGCCATCAATTCAATAACGTTGTTTGTTAAATTCTATATATTTAGTAACCAGGGAACCTTAGATGTACACGTACCTCATTGTATTTTTACATAATTTTACAGAGTTGAAAAACCAGATAAAAACATCCTATTATAACTTCATTTAACTACAACGTAGGTGATTCGTGGACAATTGTGCATTCAACAATGAATTATTAAAAACATTTATTTTTATTCCAGAGAATTAGTTTTATTTATCTAACACACGGAAAACAGTTATATCGACTCGTTTTATTAGCTAAAACGTGATTCATCATGAAAACATAGTGAAGTTCGGAGCTGAAAACTCTTTGCATACACATTTGTTTATTTTGTTTTCTTGTCGTCTGTTGGATGATTTGACAATAAAGTAATCTAACGAAGAAGATCATCACCCGTCAGTTCACCTAACATCCCCGTCCCTGGCATTTGACTATTGACTAATTAGTTTCAGCATTGATTGGGCTAAAGTGAAAGAATCAATGTTCTAAAGCAGCCACGGTGTTTGAAAATGCATAATCAAACCATTATATTTAATGTTTAAAAGAAAAATACTGAAAGTTGCATTCACCTGAATAAGTACATCTGTACCTCTTTTTGTAACAGGGAATATATATATTTTTTATATTCTACAAATGATTGTATTTATCCTTTCATCTATCATCGACGTTTTATCAAGAAAGACAAAATAATGTATCTCTGATGTAAATCACCACTTTCGTTTCTGCACTGAACCACTGATATTTGTTTTTCTCTCTTTGTCTACACCCTTAAATGTGAATATTTTGTATTACTTATTTGTAACTTGGAGCACACGCTGACAGTTGAAATTCATCATGATATGTCTATTAGAAATTAAAATGTGTATGTGCTAAAAAATTTGAAAAGTCCAAAGATATTACAGGATGTACAATGTTTCTCGCCATCTAATAAGTTTACCAACTCCTATATCTTTTTTTAAAGAAACCTCTGTTTGGTATTTTGCAGGTCTCAACTATTTCCGTAATCACGCAAGACCGATTTTCCTGCCGACCAAACAGAACGTCACCGTACATTTGGGCCAGACAGCTCACCTCAAGTGCAAGATAAAATACCTGGGCACAAAAGCTGTAAGCTGTAACCTTGCTGGCTATATGTATTTTTTTTGAGTAGTGGCCGGATCCATAATATACACACTGTATTAATTTATATTTCAAATTAATCGGTTATTCTCTTATTGTTTAAAACCATGTCATAATTGGATGTTATTCACCTCCCCGTTAAGTAAAGCAGTGCTTTAGGCCAGTTTGGATTTATATTTGAGTCACCATAACTACTTTCAATATTCAATTTGACGTTTGTTTTTTTACCTTTAAGTTTGGCTTGATGTTTTTATTTAGCATTTGTTTTTGTCGACCATTTGTTGGC
>NW_018485483.1:0-5437 GCF_002113885.1 Mizuhopecten yessoensis
ACAAGTCGGGATCGAGGTCCTGAAAATACACAAATAGAAGTGAGTTACTTAAGATGGATGGAAATGGGTGTTTTTATCATATAACAAGGTTGTGGCATCTTTGAACATTTCCGGAATGGTCTGATCGGTTAAATATGACGATCGGTTAAATATAAACATTTATACATTGTATATTGTAATTCAACAATGGAATACTTGTAGTACTTTTTCCCTATAACATGTTAGACACATTAATCATTTATGCTTGAAAGGAAGGCGTGCCTGGCAGACTGACAGTACACGGTGTCAAGGTACAACTATGGCAGAAGGAACACGTCCGCTAGCAACACGGTATCACACGCTTAATCGACTATAAATGCAGAGTCAAAGATTTTATGATGAAGTTCTTCATAAGGATGACAAATTTCAGCGTTGAGACATAACTATCATTCGGTAGGTACTGATAAATTCAATCTTTATTACATAACTTTGTATTAGAATTAAAAATTATTTGTAAGCTACTGAAAGAACTGTGAAGATGCTCTCAATACAGGCAATAGGTCCACAGCAAATACACATACAATTGTATGTTTGTATGGAGGGAATTCACACGTGGTGTTTGGTCTTGGCTGTTAGAGAGGTTTGTCAATATTTGGACATCAGATTGTACGCGAGTAAACAGCAGACCTTGTTATATATATCAAAAGTCAAGAATCCCGAAAGGTTCAATCAGCACTTCATATTAAAATACAACAAGTGTTCGTGACGTCGTTAAGAAGAATAAGACAAACATAGCTCGGTTAGTGTTTGACAAATGTGTTAAAAATACTACCTTAAGGTCGAAAATCTGACGAAACGTACACACTTAATATTCTAAGTTTCTGGTTAAAAACCCAATATTCTTTATATGTCCATATAAAATGAATTTGGGTGGAATATTGTAAACAATAAATAGCCATACATACCATCTGTTATTTATTCCATCCTGACCTATTTTGTATCAGTAAACCTATAATGATACACTAAATGATCCACCCACTCTATATCACACCGTTACCACATGTACAGCACATACACACTCCCACCTCAGGTAATTATAAACCTTCCACAAAATCACTCTACTGTTATCTTGAGATTTCCACGTTAAAACCCCATAGTGACAACACAATTATACTGACAATGTGGTCCCTAGCTGTGTACAGACATCAATTATTCACCTTGTTAATTGCATGGTTTGATCTCATTGTTGGTAAGAAATTAAAGTTATTGTCGGGGATTTACTCTGTTGTGAAAAAACCTACAGTGAGGCAATGTTTTCCACAACTGAGGCGTGTCGATCAATACATGACTGTTCTCTGTGTGACCAGAGTACTATATATAACCTAGGTACCATCTGTTAACTGTAGGTTTCCGATTTCATTTCAACTTGTATATACATATTGACTGGAATATCTCATTCCGACCTCATAATAGAATATCGTTATATGCATATCTCTATCTGTAATTAAATTTAGTAATATAAAAGTCTATCCTTCCTCTAAGACAACACTTAAGCTCATTTTGTTTCGTCCAATATAAGGCGGATACAGCACTAATTGATAATTATCAATATGAATAGTCTTCTAAATGTCGTCAGGTTTTGATTTTTTTTAAACATATATATTTTATTTGTGTCACATTTTACTCATATTTATAATAATGAAAAAAAGTCACAGACGAGGCTGTGTTGAAAAGGATTTTTAGCTTAACGAAAAAAATAAGAAAATGTTATAAAATATTTTGTTCTTAAATGAGCAGTTTTTTCTCTTGGAAAACACGATAATCAGTATAAGTCAATAAAGTCAATAAATCTAAGTCAGGCTCCGTCAACGCAAAACACCTTTGTCAATTAATTTATTTGAAATAAAAAAAAATAGAAAAATGAGTAAGTTAAAAAAACCTTCTTTTTTTTTAAATTTTTTATTTGAAATAAAATAATTGACCAAGGTGTTTTGCGTTGACGGAGCCTGACTTAGCTTTATTAGAGAGACCAGAAGAGCTCGGTTTATGTCGCTGCAGGTTGTATACAGCTGGGTATGACACCATTAAAGCCTGACTGGACCATCAGGACATTCACGTCACAAGTTATGGATTTTACACGGTTAAATATGTTAACATTGAAAACAAAAACCTTTTTGTACTGGGCTTTAAACGCTAAGCCATGCACATATTGTATAGTGGGTCTTTTCATTATAAATAGGATTTTGGATACGGTAGTTATTGATTTTTTTCCTGAGTGTAAGCTGAAATATGTGGACCTATAATTGCAACAATTACAAAATGATTGGACACGGCTTCTGTCATATATCATTACGACGATTGATTAAAATAATTCGCTAGAAATATGCTTACTCCAAAATCAATCATGTCACGTATTGGAAAGGATCGTTAAAAAGCACGATCGTCCCTACAACCCTGGCCCACTTTACAGGTATTGGGACACATGTGTCTGATCAGTTACTAGTTATTTGCCATGTTGAAACATCAATTACCTGGAGATGTTTTGTTTATATACTAATTGCAGGAAGGAGGAAAAGACACCAATAGACCAATACAGGGTTTATTCGATGACTTATTTACAATGTCAAATTAACGTTGAACTATCTGTCAATTAAGCCGTGTATACCTTATGAATGACTCCTCAGTAATGTTTAATACTGGATTTAATTGAACTCTTTCAAATCGGTCTCAAAATGAACAAAGTCATTGTGAATAAATTATGTAACATCACAAGCCAAATACACACAAACCATCGTGTGTTTCTTTAGAACTGACATGTTTTGTAAGCATATGAGTGCATGTTAATGGGATAATTATTCCAAGCCTGTACCGCTTATGCATGTAATATGAAACTCTGAAACAGTGTTATGAGCCCACGTCATGCCGCAATGGACGAGTGTTCTTTTATATAATATTAGTCTTATAAGCCTTCATTTTGCCAAAAAATACGGTGTTGTAGCATTATTTCAACTTGAGTTGGGGAAAGTTCCAACCTACCACGGGAAAGTGAAATAGCGTCATCACACGGGGACAGAAACAGATGCCAAAATCGAACCGCAAACACAAAACCTTAACACATGGTAAGATGTGTTTGAGAAAAACTTCTCCAATAACATCCTCATTCTGGTTAATATACGTCTATCATCCTGTGAATGATGGTTTTATAGCAGGTTTCCTTAATTAGGTAGTTAATATTTATGCATATGTGCAATATTCATTGACCAGGCAATCGCCATTGCTGTGTTTGACCGGTAACGTCATATTACATAGCATCATCAGACAACTACTATTTCAAAGCATTAAAAACAACCATTGTCTTACAAAATCTAAATACTTTTTTGCTTTTCCCCTTCCATTATATCGCTCATGTTAGATACGTATTCAGTCCATTATGAATAGTTTTCCTAATTACGTATTTATCACATCATCTTGAAATCTATAGTAAGTAGCAAACAGAAAATATTTAAAGTTGACCAAAACATGCTTGATATAATATATACTGCTATATCTACGATCTGATTTGATAAGACAATAAACTGATATATGTCGGACACATAGCTAATCAAACACCTATACATGTAGTCTTGTGATTTGACAGGACTATATGGGGTTACACATCTATCTGAACGTCACTGGTCTTGGAATCAAATTGGATCGAATGACACTAGGTTTCACAAGCCAGCGGACTTCAGTTAAGACTAGGCAATGCTGGGTTACCCCAGACATATATCCATGTCATTGGGTTACCCCAGACATATATCCATGTCAAAGTTCATGATCTTGTAATTGAATTGATTAAATAATGAGCATCTTATAGCGGATACAGCCATTCCGGATTGGTCGTAGCCAATCTCTGAACGGTACATTTTTGCAACCACCTCTTTGCTGTTCAGGATGCTACAATGTTTGTTTACATGACAAATGAAGTTCCCCTCATGTACAACACAATCATTAGAGTTGGATAATCCATACTGGTCTTATGTGATAAAAAAACAAAAATGGGTACGGCATAAATGTTTACCCCTATTTTCTCTAGTTTTGTCATTCGATTGCATAACAGACTGTTCTTGGTTAAATCAGGTAGTATCAAAGCAAACTTACATTGGGCGTCGTTTAATTTATAATCTCATTTGCTAATGATCTGAGTTATATAACATATTCGGAATGGATAGGTAATATCAATATTTGAATAAGAGATATCACCAAAGTAAAACGTAAGTAAAGTATTAAAGTAAAACGGCGACCCATACAAACGTCCCTAGTCTTGTCATGGAGCAAGGCATTGCTCGGGCTATAATAGGTATAGTGTTACGTCTGTTTGAAAATGTAAAGGGAGAATTATTGAACGTTTTAGGGGGTTTAGACAACACTTCAACACTTAATAATATAGCAGGCTTCTGAGGTCTAGAAATCGACCCTACGAATTAACCAAGTCAAATTAGCTTGCTATATTTAATGCGTTTTATGGGACACTTGGTGGTTTGCCGATGTCACACTCAGTATAGAGGCTTCAGGTATATTTTCATTTATTATGTCAGCAACTATTTGGAAACAAACCACTCGTATGCTGTGGATGACCTCGAAGCTTAACCACTAAGTATTCTGAAAATATCGATAACATAACCAGTCAATGAGATTGGGGAGAAACTTCAGGAATTTGTAAGAAGAGGTGGTATGCATATGGAAAAGAAATTTAAATAACCAGAGTTACATGGGTTTTGTGAAGAAACGGAAAACACGTCTGCTTAAGGAAATATTTAACTTCAAGAACAAACTAGACATCTCCCAAAATATAGGCTTTCGAAAATCATGAAAATTCGGTGATCAGACAAAATATCAAACTACATCAAAGGACAGATGCTGCCAATATGATCGGTATCGTAATGAAGAGAAGATGGACATGGATTGGCCATATATTGAGGATGGGAAACATGTGAAAACACTGACATGTCGACCTGAAAGAAAAAGGAGAGTGGGATGACATGAAACAACATGGAGATGGAAAGTTCAGTTGAGAAAGAAAGAGGAAACATCGGATGGAGAGTTGGGGGTGAGGCGAGGACATGGTAAAAGACAGGATGACATGGGAAGTGGCGTCAGGGCTTTATGTACCAATTGGCACGATACGATGAGGATAGGGGAGATGGAGGTGATAGAATGTTGGTAAATAAAAGAAATATGGATCCAGCGATATCAATCAATGTTTTACCCTCTCCAGAAATGAATTATTTTAGAGAAAAACCAATGTGGGGACCGTTGGTCCATTTAAAGAGTTCGACAGCCTGTCACTCTTTCCTTTATATATTTGCCGGATGGTATTTTTACCGTGTGTTTATATAAACCCCTAAAACGTCTAACAACACTCTACACATCAGAACAAAACATACTGTGATTAGTGCTAGGGCTACACAAAACATAC
>NW_018485484.1:0-5442 GCF_002113885.1 Mizuhopecten yessoensis
TTTTTTTTTTTTTTCAAGAATTCATTTCACTTGCAAAGCACATGCACTGTTCCAGCTTGAACACAAACAGAATGTAAGATTCAGAAAAAAACAGAAATTTGAAACATGACTTGAGTTGCAAATTAGTTGCAGCAAGTACTGTATCGCTCAGAACAACATGGAAGATATTCATACTGTTCAACATGTACTATCACGCTTTATCTCTTGTTCATCAAAACCAGAATTGGTCAGGAAAACCAAAGTTCACAGGTCTTATGTGTACACAATTGATTTCTAATTCTCACCTGACCTTATTGTTTCGATCAGGTCATGTGACATTGTTCAACCAATCATCAAACACAACTGACACTTACCTGATAGGTGTTGTGGCTTGATGCAGCTTACCAAAACTAACTTCTACAGGAAGTCTTTATTTAAATGTTCACTTACCTGTAAAGACAAAAAAAAAATGAAAAATTTAAAAAATTTGAAAAATGAATGGTAAATAAATTGTTGCAAGAGCTTTGACTTTGAATAACTCTTAAGTAATTAAATAAGCACTCGTTTTATAACCAAATGTTCAAAATATAGTTTTGGAAAATAAACAAAGTACATTTTCCATAAATGTCAAGTATTTTGCTATGATTTGGTTTTGACAAAGTTTAATTGAATTTGTTTGATGAATTCAATAGCTGTCGCCATTTCATAAAGTAGACTTCATCTGTGCTGAGTGTTTTACAGGCAAAGTGGACACATTTAGGGTACAGCAACTGTTAGATTTTGCAACTCCTAATTCCTGTAACTTTGCCTGCATAATGCATCACTGCATTCCAGATTAGTCTATAGCCTACAAATATAGCTGCATGGTGTAAACTCTTCAAGTACTTCAAGTTTTTATCTTCTTTGAGATAGAAGAACTGTATGTCCTTGAAGACTTTAAATTGGAACATGTATTTCTCACACTTTCATTACAGTCAGATGTGCGCTTTAAGGTAATGAGGCCCATCCCCATAAATCTGATGCCTCTTTCATTCACATGCTTCATGCAGATCTTATTCATTAAAATGTTTGAGAGTCATGACATACTGAATTTTACAACACGAAACATACAAGATACAGGTTTTTTGGTAGATTATTGACAATGTACAAAGTTTTCTCCACATATTTTCCGTCTCTCTAAGTCAAAATAATTCATAAAAGTAAAACAAAAGTCAGTTTTCTTCCTGAATTTACGATCAAATATCACAGTACTGCACATTCACAGCAGAATTTACTACCTCCCAATACATAAATCAAACACCAATGTGTAATAAATACAAAGTGTACGTGGGATTCGATTGGTCTTTCTGTCTCGAAACTGTTACCATTTTCTTATGATGTGTTATTTGTTTGTTACTTTTTCAATAAATTCCAGCCATTCCCAGAATGCCCTGACCCCGTTCTATGTTAGCTTCACGCCTCTGCCTGAGTCGTCACTCGTGTCAGATAGGAGATGGAATCTTTTCTGTTATTCACATCAGCCACAGAAAATGATCGGGTATTGAAGAGTTACCATTATCCAGATGGTAGTTTTTTGCAATGTCTTGTCTAGTTTTTGTGATGGAAACTTGTTGAGCTTTTTTTTAGACAGACGTCACGCCAACCTTTCAACTTATATAAGATGTGCTTAAAACAAACATTTGTGTCTGGTTTAACTTTGGACAGGTAGGATTGGTAAAGGAAGGCAGGTACTGGGCTAAATTTGATTTTGATATGCTTTAACTCTTCTAGATGTCAATTAGAACTTTTAACTCATTCACCCCTACAGCTTTAAACTAGACTTGCCCAGTCATTGATATGGTAAGGTTCAAGTGGGACTCTTTCGGAGTAATAATGAACACAAAAAGCAAGCTGTAAGACCTTTCGTACAGAACTGTTAGGGTGAGGCAATAAAGGGTCTGAAATGATATGTCTGATGGATGAACGTCACAACAAGATGGATTAGGGACTTAATGACATAGTCCTCCGCATCACACTCCACTGTTTTATCTGTGTAGTGACACAAATATTTGATAATCAACAGAAAAAATAATAATTTCATAACAGCTGCCGATCCCAGTAATTCTTTAACAGGAGTGTCATGTCAATCATCACAGGTTTGATACACATCTATGATATCCCATCTCCTTCCTGTTAATTGATAGTAATTTAATTCACACCATATGACTAAACCTTAATAGAACCACGATTAATCTTACCCGTCAACATTGATTCCATGTCGACAGCTTGCAATTACAAAAACCATATATATAATGAAATATTTATTTTCAAACATCCCAACCTTTATTTATTTTTAATTTTCACCGAGACTATGATGTAATTAATAGTAGCTATTAGAGTTGTGTAGGAGGGAGAGGTCTATAGAAAGCCGTAGACACACTAAACTTGTATTAGATCACCTATCAAACTGATGTGGGCGTGACAAGGTTGTAGAATCAATACGTTATCTGGAGAAATCAGCGGTATTTTAAGACGCTGTTATAATAACTTCCCTCCTTTGGCAGTTGTTTGTGTAAAATACATCAAAACAATACAAATTTGCTCCAAAAGTTATCTGTAATCTCCAAGAGTAATAAATGTTCATCTGAATAACATCCACAAATAAAAATATAAGACAAGGGTGAAATAAAATTACAATTAATACACATTCCATTATGCGTCTGATACACATTCCTTTACCATAGCCGTTTTATTAAAAATCTAAGACATATTTTATTACGCATCTAATTTTCAGTATTACCTATCAATGTCTATGCATATACCTGTGTAACGTTTACCTGTAAACAAACAGCTGTACACCAGGTGAGACCATCAAAGTCACAAGCAAGCTTTCATGATCAACCCTCAATAAATTAAATGGTAACAAACCTTGGGAGGCATTGCAAGTCATACAATCATAAAACTCCATTACAGCCGACTTAAAACATAAATATTAATTTCTAAAAAGCATGAAACCCTTTGATACTGCTAATTACAATAAATGACTACAAAAGTTGCTCCACACAAATCTGCCCAACTCTGAAGTCTTGTATCCAGTCTACCTTAACAGACAATAATCAGACACCTACAGACAATTCTACCTATTCTCACTATCTATTCACATATTTTTTGTAATTCATTCATGTATTTAATATAAAGATTACAAACAAACTAATAGACGACTAAATTGTGTGAGCAATAATATTGATTTTTAATGTATTACTGATGTTGATATAGTCATATTTTTAACACTTTCCGACACTTTACAAATTTATTTACTGTCATGTTGACGTCACGAATTACACTGCAAGACCACGAAAATAAACCAATAGCAAAAATAAGCTTGCATACAGTATCACGTTAAGGCCTCGTGGTGTGACTGGCTTATACACCGACCATAACCTATATCCCTGGGGAGTCTGGATCCACCTGAATTAAAGCAAACAGCTATAAACAAACTAACTCCCTATTAGATCACCAGGAAACCTAAGTCATTTAAGCAACACAAAGTTGAAAAATGGCAAAACTGTTCAATGGATGTTTTTTTTATTTAGGGGAGTGATGAGAAGATGAGTCAGTAGTTTATACATTCTCATGTTTTCTACAAAATTCCAGCTTAAAATCAACTTAATACATAACTAGGATACAATTTTATTTGCAACGAATGTGATCAGTTAAGTGTGATACGTCCATCAAATTAAATTCTGTTCAAAAATTGTGCCTATAAAAACTTTTACATATCTAAACACTAATACCAATACACAGAAAAATAATGAAGTTTCAGTCAAATCTAGATTTTGCTGATCAGATGCCAGTAAAATATATACCTGAGGAACCCTTAAATCAAAGTATATATGAACCAAATAGGAAATAAAACATTGCTCAGAGAAAGAAGAAAACTCAGCATGTGTATGTTGCTATAAATTAACATTATTTTAATTAATCACTTTACATTATTTGTATTCTATTATGTAAATGTATCAATTTGCATAAATATCTCTCTCACTTCACAATATGATAACATGTATGGATTAATTAACATCATCGCCATCATTATCACCTGACCAACAGCAAGACACTTACATACAATTCCACATTGTTTAAGCACATTTCGTAATTTTATTCTATGCTTGAATTATCTCCCTTTGTTTTCAATTCCAGGTTACTTCCCCTTTGATGCCGGCGTGTGTGTGTTCTGGGTGGCAGTGGATGTCCTTATGTGTACAGCCTCCATCTGGCACATGTGTACCATGTCCATGGATCGTTACTTTACACTTAAGTACCCTATGCGGTACGGACGCAACAAGACAAAGATGATGGTGGTTTTGAAAATTTTCTTTGTATGGATAGTATCTATTACCATTAGTAGTCCAATATTCATATTTGGGGCCAAAGACACAGCGAATGTGTACAACGACGGATTGTGTGCACCAACTGTTGCCGATTTTGTGATTTACGGATCAATTTTCGCCTTCTATATCCCTCTGACTATCATGCTTATTACTTATGTCCTAACAATCCGAATACTTTGGAAAAACCAAGTTCTTATGAAGAATATAGAACGTTCCAACAATTACCGACCACGTAATCGGTATGGAGATAATCGCTGTGTGATACGGACATTGTTATCTCCCCCTAGTGATGAGGGGTCACGTAAGGTGAGCTTGGGTAATAACAGTGATACAGATGCTACAATGCTGGCTGGAATTCTGCCACAACAAGACAACCTGAGCCCAAATCTGTCCAATCAGGACACGACAGATCCTCTTGGCCAGTACGACCTGCTCCCATCCTCGGACATCCAACAGGACACAGAATACCAGGAGACTAACCACAAGCTGCTCAATACTGAATATAAAGGGGGGAAAAATCGGTCAGCCTCCATGTCATGTCTGGAGATTCACATCTCCAATCCGTCTGATGATGACAGTTGTCAATGTGACTCACGGACGGACCTACTTTCGTCCAAATGCGAGTCCTGTCAGCACGGAGAACGGGAAAACCTCAGCCCTAAACTTAATATGTGTCAGTGTGAAATGGAAACGGACTTGGGATCTAAACCAAACCTGTGTCACTGTAGCTCTCAAACAAATGAAAAAACTACACTGGATGTATGTCAATGTGAGTTTGATAAGGAAGTAAAGGCATTAAAACGTAACAGACACACACTCCACTGTGCCGCATCGTTTAATAACGTTCCTAACCTCGACAAAAGCATGACAGCCTCACCCCAACGGCTGTCAGAAACTGTCCAATTTCACAGCTGTGGCAACCTCACACGAGATTTCAAATTCAAGGAGTGGAAGCAACACTACTTCCAGATCCAACGAGAAATGGACCAATGTTTGAAGGACGGTTGCGGTTCACCAAGTAGAGAACATTCCTCCCCGAACAAGGAGTGTCCGAACTGCTCTCCAAGTAAGGAACACTCTCCAAATAAGGAAC